>NC_084593.1:27145412-27302912 GCF_033807715.1 Cololabis saira
CAGCAGCTCTCTCCAGACCTATCATTAACAAGTCATCACTCTCCTCGCTGCAGGGGAGGGGAAAAGGGCACAGAATTGAGTCTTACACACACACACACACACACACACACACACACACACACACACACACACACACACACACACACACACACACACACACACACACACACACACACACACACACACACACACACACACACACACACACACACACCTATAGTAGAACATTAGAGTATGAAATCAAACCCCCCCACTTTCTCTGTCCCCCTCATAGACCATCAGCTGCGCGGCTCAAATGTTCCCTCAAGCCATGTCCAGTGTCATCATTATGCATGCTGTTTTGACTGTGCATAATTTAATTGATATCTTAATAAAATTTCAGAATATGATAAAGTGGTCATAATGGGAAGTAGTAGAAAAGGGTGAATGTAAAAAAGAAAAAAGGAACATTTTGTAGGGGATGTTTTGTAATAAGAAAATGTTTTCCTGAATGAACGGCTTTTGAAAATAATGCATGTGATTATTAGTTTAAATGTTCTGCTAGAAAATGTTCCTGCTTATGACGTCAAAATTCTTGTAATTTTTAGAAGCTGTGAAGCTGTATTCTGCATTATTGTACAAACAGGTCAGTGCGTGTGTTCATGTTCATGAGTTTGAATGATAGTCAAGGAGAACTTCCTCTGTTTCATAACACTATTGTTATTCTTCATTTTAGTTTGAGGAACCGTCAAGGTGTTGTATATCTCAACTTACGTTAAAGTCCTGATTACATGATTGAATCTATCACACAATTTTGGAACGTAATAGTCTGAATCGCCGCAGTCACCAGACAGCTTTTTTAAAGCGTCACGTTCAGCTGAATGTCGCACCGTGTTAGTTCCTCTCTGTCCGCTGCAATTGCAACTTTGAAACATTGGCAATTTTCAGATAGAGACATTTTTATCTGTGTGGCAAAACCATTAGTGGTCTGTGAAGCCTCATTACTCCAGCGCCTCTCTAGTTTTGTCCTCTCAATGAATCACAGGTACAAGGTTGGCACTTAACTGTGCTGCTTTATTCCGCCTGCTAAATCAAACCCCAGTCTTCAGTCTAACCTTGTTCAAATTCTGTACACAGCATTTTCAATTGATACATGAAATTGCACTAGATTTGGAATTGACACCCAGTTTTGGCCTTGCAGATGCTCTGAAGTGAGCCGGACAGTGTTATTGTACATGTCAATGCAATAATATCACAAAACAAAACTGACGTAGGACAATAATGTGTCTCATTATCCAGCAAGAGCTCCTCGAATCAAATGATTTCATTAAATGTGGAAACATTGATGAGTGTGTATAACTCAATGTGATGCTTGGAATATTGAGTTGCTCAGCAGTTTCTCTTTGTACTTCCCCTAATATAACACCTCCTCCCTCATCCTACTACTGAAGGTCATGTGCTTCATCAAAGCGGCAGACCAGACTTTGTCAGCATCACATTAGGGCAGAGGTTCAGGCTCCAATTCAAGATGAAATGCAACTGCAACAGCAATCCTAAACATTTCATATGCTTGTGAACAAAAGTCAGGGTATACTTTTACAACATGATATCTGTGCATCCAGAGTTACAGGACTGGTGCTTGTTTTGTTTTCTGTTTTTTGGTTTTCCATTGGACACCAGCAGTTACTCACCACTCATCAGAATGACCTGTGTTGATGTGAATAACCTCTAGAGACGCCACAACAATAACCTGATATTTAAAAGCATATTGTAAAGAATCTGACATGACTGCATTTATGATGATTATTGACAAACGTGCACAAATCTCACATCACTGTATTGATATGTGAGGACAAAAGGTGCAATCGAGTTGGCATTAACTAATATTCAGATTTTTTTTCTACACATTTTATTGATTTTCCCCAGCGAATAAACTAATGTTTTATGTTATTTTTTAAACTTACAAAGCGCATGCAATTAATTAAAAAACTCACTTTCTTTCTTTTTAATTAATTGCATTTGCCAGCACTGGTACTGGTATTACTAAGTATTCACTGCAGCAACCATGAAATAATAGCACTTTTAATAATATACTGTACATACAAAAGGTTCTACAAATACTTTAAATTAAATGAACAACAAAAATTAAATTACATTTTTAATCCTCAAAAGGAAACAAAAATATTGAAGGGAATAATAACACATTATTAGATTGATTGAAATATTCAATAAAGCTTAAATTTTGAAAAGAAATGTAAATAAATAACAATTAAAAAGAAAAGTTGGAGAAAATACATTTGACAGATGAAGCAACAACGAGCACAAACCTGATCAAAGCAGCTTGTAACATTTAACATCTGTTCAGTGTTTCATTTTTCTTTCTTGTCCTCTTTTCTGAACTTTTTTCCCTTTAATCACTGCTGTTCAGCAGTGAAGAGCTCAGACCTCGGAGCTGGTTGCCGCTGGTTAAGGACTCACCCTCCACAGCGATGACTCCCAGTAGGTGCAGGAATTTGACTCCACAGCAGCACAGCAGGACGATGACTATAGTGTGTAAAGTGTTCTCGCTCTGCTCTTCTATTTCCATTTCGATTACTTTTTCCCTTCTTTGTTGGGCACTTCCTACCTTAAACTTTTTTTTCTTTGCTTTAGTCCTGTGTTTTTTTTCTTAAATTCACAACTGAATAAAATGTCTCAACAAACTACTCTTGAACCTTTTCCAACTACAGCTTTCCACCAACTACCTTTAAAAAACCTTGCATATAATGTCTCTACAGAGCTGTCATGATCATAAACCTTCTCTACCTCCTACTTCCTCCAGCGGTGAGATCTACACTTGTCTGCCTCTCTTCATCTCAGTCTTTTTATCCCCTCCATCTCTCCACTCCCTGGGGCATCTCTCTCTCGTGCCCTGACCCTATTCCTGTCCCACTAACTCCCTTCCCCTCTGCCCCCCCCATCCCCTCCGAGAGGATCCGCCCGGGGCAGAGTGTAACCATGTTAACCTCACCTTCAACCACATGACCATAGGAGCTTCTGTGTTCATGAGCAGATCCACACTTGATTAACAGTTTCCATTTCACATCCCTCTCCATTCAGCAAAAGGCTTTACTTCTCTTATTAAACATGCTCATGTCCTTTTATATGACTTCAATATTAACTGAACTTCTTTTTTAATTTTTAAACAATACATGTAAAAACAGACACAAATCTGGACTGCAGTAAAACAAAGCTTTTTCACCCAGATGGACAACAGAAGCAAACAGCTGTAACCTTTAAGTGCCAGCAGAGGGAGATAGAAAACAACACACTGAACACCAGCGCACCAACGCTGTTAATAAAAGATCTATGTATATTTAATATTCAGCTGACGGTTTACCTTTCTGATAAACACTCCGGACTAATTATCTTTTTTACTTCAAATAAATTATCATTTGGTGTTTAAACTATATTGGTCAAGATTACTTCAAATACGAAACAAATGTAAAGCAATATCAGTTAATGAATATGATAAAAAAATCAATGTTAATGTTTATTATTATTATAATGCAGGTTTAAAAAAAAAATCAAAAATACTTTCAAATGACAAATTTGATTATTTGAACATGATTTCAACTGATACCAGCCATCCATAATTTCAGTGTTCTTTGATCTGGTCATTACCACTTCCAGCTGCAACAGCAGCCACTGTCTCCCCCTTGCACTTCACACAGGTGTCTTGTCGTCCCTCACAACAGATCCCACATTCAAGACGGACCAAGTCACTGGTCGATCCACTTTAGTGCCTAGACAAATAGTGGGGGGAAATCAATGCCATGTGGTGCAGCACCGAAGTTGTGGTCTTCTTCAGTCCAGTACATTTCCTCTTCTGCCATTATTTACAGAAATCATATCCCAAAGCCAAGCAGTGCATTGTGAAGTTTATTCATTGTCCGTCTTCAACCCAAACTCATCCCCCCCTTAGGCCCACCCTCCTCCACTCTGGTGGAGCGTAATGTGTGAAGATGTGTCCTGGGACTAAATGTGATTCAGCAGAGATCCATCTGTCTGCTCAAGAAGAGTCAACCTCCAAGAAGAATCTGACTTTGATATTTCTTGCCCCGATTTTGCTTCAACATGTGAAACCCTTACAACCTTCTTACATCCAAACTCTACTTTGTCCTGTCTTTAAGCACCTGATACCTGGTACTTCTGGATGGGCCAGGCAGGTAGCACTTATGAAATATCACAGTCCTGCAGCATAAAGCTTTATCTTTTCTTAGATTTTATTTGCTGTTTTTCTTTTCCATGCAGCTATTGTACACCTAAACAATTGACTGGTAGTCAAACATTAATACTTTGGCTATTTCAAGAGTTAAATGCATTTTACACTTAGATAAATGTCTACTTTGGTTTTTTTTTCTTTAATTTTATGCATACCACAATAATGTTGGCACAGTCCATCAATAGCAAACCATCTGATTAAATCCCATGAGCTTTCAAATTTATAGAGTTTGGAGATGTAAGATCTGTAATGCAATAATAATAATATTAGTTCATAATGTCTTTGTTTAATCGTGCTGTTATGAGCTGGCATTTGTGTGCTGAATTAATTTGAACAAATGGAGGAGCTATGATTTGCAAATGCAAACCAAGTGCATCTGTTGACTTGCAGACTCCAGGGGGCTCTGCTGCATCACGAGGCTTCCCACTGAGATGTCAATAGCAAGTCTGCTTTATTTACTGTTGTGTAATTACAGCAGCAGAGTTGAGGACAGTTTAATTTGGGAGAAAGAGTAGCACTTCATCTCATTTCCTGTATGTTTAAAAGATGCTCATTTGTGTGAATGCCATCTGATGAGGCTGATTAGCCTTGTTGCAGATTGCATTTATTCAAGTCATCCAGTGTGAATATTCATTTAGAGTAATTTCATTTCTTACATATGTAATGCACAAACACAGTGAATTAAGAAACTTCCTGTAACAGCTGATCTCATTAAGGTTCAGCAGCAGTGTGTAAATTATAGGAGTACAAGTAAGTAAAACATAAGTACAACACTGAGTGTTTACTTTGTCACTGAATCTTTGCCTCACTGAATTTAAATGAATCCAATTTATTTATACCTAGATGGCATCTAGGAGCTATAAGTGTTATAACCCAACTATGAATGAAAGAAGGATATGTAAAACAGCTACAGGGACAGACAAGCTGAAGAAACAGTCATTAATGCAAACAAGAGAGAGCTGATGAGAAAGAAAAGCCATGGGACTGCGAGCGGAGCAACAATTAAACATCTGCATCTCAGGAAAAGTGATTGCAGAATGTCGAACACCGTCTCTGCCTGGAGACGTTTCAGACTGAAGACTTCACTGTTGACTTGTTTTCTGCTCCATCTGCTGAGGCAATTTGGTTTGATAAGCACTGTTCATTGTCTAACACAGTAAATTCAAACTAAAAGTTTTCAAGAAGTCAATAAAGGCACATGCAGTTTGAAAAGCAAGGTCTCCTTTTAAAATGTAACATATTTCAAATATTACATTTGGCATGGATTAAACTGATAACAGTTATTTAGTTTGATACAATTAAATTAGTTTTTAGTTTGTTTTCATTGAGTGGTCTGATTTATTTGACCACAAGATGAAACTGCAGGGTCCGTAGCAAACAGGAAACAGTGTGGATTGGCTTGTTACTGAATTATAAAATTCTTTTGTCGATGCTTCATATAATGTTGAAAGGCAGGGGTCCACCCTGGACGGGTCACTATTATCACAGGGCCACATATGGACACACAAACACACATGCTCACATTATGGTGACAGAGCCAATTTAGAATGATCAATCAACCTATCAGTGTTTTTGGACTGTGGGAGAAAGCTGGAGGTCCTGGAGAAAACCCATACAAGCATGAGGAGAACACGCAAACCCCACAGAGTCGAACAAGGAACCCTCTTGCTGTGAGGTAACAGTGCTGACCACTAAAGGCACTGTGCTGTCCGGAAAATAAAAAGAAAAAAAATGTTAAATCAAGTCGTGGAAGATTTTTCTTTTTCCTTTTGTTATTTTGCTCACAAACCAGATTTTATTCATTATTAAGGACTGTCAAAATCATAAAAAAAGAATAAATGTGGCTACTCTAATAGGTAATCAAAAAGATTGGCCATTTTTGTTAATTCACTCTGACCTTGTCTGACTCAAGTTTCTGATACAACCAAGTTTTTATTAATTTTGTATTTATTGAATTTGAACCATTATAAACTTGCTTGTGGTACATTATTTCATTTACACTAACATCAATTCAGCATTATGGTGACAGAGTAATGAAAAGGTTATGAAAAGGAATTAAAAAGCTTCCTGCTTTTATTTCCATCAGTTTTGAATTCGGTGATACATTTTATTTAGGCTACAGAGTTAAAAACTTTCGCAGACTTTTGCAACATCTTCTGCATCTAAAAAGAAGGTGAGTTTGATTTTAAATGAGTACTGTGTAACCGCTCTCTCAATCAAATGAATGTTTTTGTGTCCTACAAATATGAAAATAATTCACTGAACAGGTCAGATCAAAAAACTTGAATTGTTCTTGATCTAAAACAGAATCCACAAACTGAAGAGGTAAAGAAAAGTTAAATAAAGCCAACTTACAAAGTCACCTCGAGAGCTCCACTTCCATCTGTCACGAGAGCTATTATAAGCCGTGGAGCCTGACAGTGACCAAAAGCATGAAACTTTCACTTGTGAAGCTTGTTTGGAGTATTAAGCGGTGGCCTAAAATGTGTTGCCAAGAGGGGCTGCCTTTCACTCTCCCCAGCCAGCACCGTCTGTCTTGCATCAGTGCGCACACTCACACACTTTACAAAGCTGCAGAACGGGCTTTAACTCCATGCTTTCTCCTCCCTCATACAGCACTCATATGCAATGTTAGCTCCTTTTCCCTCTCCATCTTTTTATATCTCCTATTTCCCTTTGAAACAATTTTTTTTTCTAAATTTCTTATCTTTATATTTTTCCTTCTATCAAATGCCCACATTCTACACGCTCCCTTCCTTCTCATACTGTGTCCTGTAATCTTCGCCAGAGACTGTCTAATTTGCATAATCTGAATTATCCTAATCTGCCATCCTAGCGGCAACGGAGAAGGGTCACTCCCACCAGACTCTCCAAGAAAGTAAGAACTGCAATGGCAGTGAGCCATGGGAGATGCAGAGGCAGCATTTTAAAACTAGGTGTATGTTGTAACAGCCTTATTTGGTGAAAGCCATCTAAAAGCTCCACTTGTAATCGTCATCCACACTGTGATCGCCCATTGTTTTTCACAGTCAGGATCTCAGTCAGTGGACGCTTTGGGTGGTTCACTGAAAGTCCAATGAAACGCTTACGCGTACAAATAGAAAATGCCTCATTTCAGGAGCCAAAATATAAAAGCATCATATGTATAAAAAACCTATGCTCCAATGTTTGTGCACATCTGCATCCAAAATCTATGAAGTGCAATATAACATGGCAAATACTGCAGAAAACCTGCACAAAACCACTTCCTCATAAATTAGTGCCGCTGCTGATTATACAAGTGTGAGTGAAGTGCATCTTATTTAAACACACAGAGCAGCACGCCAACAGTCAATTCCGTGTAAATACACGTCCAGACTCCAAATCAGCATGAGCACACACACACTCACAGAAATGTTGGTCAATGTGGGAGAAAGAGGGAGTAGATCAGGAAGAATGAAGCAATCATGAAAAGAGAGGAGATGAAGTGACGAGGAGGGCTTCTGGAGCAGATTGTGGTGGTGGCATGGGAGGGGAAGAGTGGAGTGTGAGTACAATGAAGGGAAACAAGCATTAAAAAGAAGGAGTAGGAGGGAGAAAAGACAAGAAGCCATAGGGAGAGAAGAAAGCAGCGAGAAAAGTGGAGGAGATGTGGAACTGTGAAAAGCGACACAGAAAGCAGCTGAAGGAGGTGGGAGAGAGCGCAAAAACAAGGAAAGACAAGAGGAAGAGCAGAGTGACAGACGAGGAAGGGAAAAGAAAGTGAGGAAACAACGCTTTTGCAGGGAGTTATAGTGCAGAAGAAAGGCAGATAAAGAAACAGAGTATTCACCAGGGTGCACCAGTGGAGAACACTAGGAGAAACATTTGGAGAGGAGGCCATCACAGAAGATGAAAAAAAGAAGAAATGCAATAACCAAAGACAACTGGTAAGAAATAAGTCAAGAACACCTGCAAGAAGAGAAAACTATCTGAGAGAAAAGGCATGTAAACATGGACGTTGACGCAGTAAAGTTTCTGAGCACGATGATGAGCTCAAACTCGAGGGATCAATCACGCAGGGATCTGATTTTGAAATATTACAGCGGTGGACTGCTTCTATGGCTATATTAGTTGAAATCCTTAACAAGTTTCTTCCACATCACAGAAATACTGCTTACACTCACTGCTGCAATAATCCTATACATACAACTCAAGCAATAGAAACACACCACAATAAAAAAAACATACCAGAATTACAAACAACCCCCAAATAGCTCTATATAACTTATAACTCCCAATTATTTGTCACGGGGTATTTGTAGAATACATAAATAAACAAATAGCTAAGTCTTCATTAGCTGGAAGAGTCAGATTTCAGTTTCCACACTCTGAGGTCTTTTACAACCATCTCATTTTTTAAAATAGCAACACATTTATGCCTTGCCTACTCAACACCCTTGGGGGAGGTGTTTGTTTGGGCTTGTGGAGGGGGAAAAAAAGGCTTATTCAAAAGATCAAACCAGTCATATGTGCTCACTTGGAAAACATCCTGTGTGGTCTAATTTGCACTCAAAGCTGATAACAGCCTGCCGCAAGACAGAAGTGTAAATAACTACTAATAGAGGATATTTTCACACTGGCACTGATCTTCAGCTCGGTTTACCCATTCACTGGAGCAGCCAGTTTGTCTTTGTTCAATTCGTATAAATGAGGTCTAACAGGGTTTTATCAAAATGACTAATACTGTGTTAAATGCACTTCTTACAAGCAACAGGTCTTCAGGACAAATTCCTACTCCTCACCTCATCCATCTCGCACTCTGCTCACCTCTTTGACAAGATCTCGACTTACTTAGGAATACCCCAATCTCATCAAAACTCCCACCATCCCCTCCCGCCCAAAAACCGACATCTTTTGTTGCCATGGCTACCATGCTTCCAAGGTAACAGCAAGACAGGAAAGCAGAGTGTGAGCAGAGTGACAAATACATTCGACATGTGTGTGAGTTTACCAGCGTCCACGCTCACGTTTGCACACACAGCCAGCAGACAGAGTGACACACATCCTCAGACATGGACACGTACAAGCACATCGTTGTTTCAGTAGGTTTCTGGGGACTCTTGTTGGGTTAATGTTTGTCAACCACCACAGTTCAATGCCTTTGCCCTAAAACTAAAAGCCGTCCTAACCTTCACATAAACAGTTATCTATAGGGGGGGTGTGGTGTCTGTGTGTGCTGCCATGTCTTGTTTTCATCAACATAGCAGGCCCACAGACGTACTGGTACAGGAAAACTTTGTAGTGGAATAAACAGATGCTCGTCCTCCCCTGTGGACACCTGTTGATGGCTTTGTCTTAGAAACACCAGCAGTCATCAGTCTTTTCTCTGGAGCTTGTATGCGCGCGCTGTATTTTTTAAAATTCTTGAGTGAGTGCGTACGCCATCTTCAGTGAAAAACACGCAGAAGTTATGTCTTCACCTATGTGTTTCTCCACTCACGTCTGCTGGTTAAACAGAGAGGGAAAGGATGGCTTGTTTCTGTTTGTGTGTGTCATGCCTCACCCCTGGACGGCCTCCTCTCCTTGGTCTGCAAGGTCAGCGTGCCCACCACAGCCCCCATGTTTGCCGCTGTCGTCGTGGAAACAAGTTCGTCTGGATGCTGAAGTCTGTATCTCTTTGTCACGTGCTCAGACGGCTAGAACACACGCACACAGTCCCCTCGCCCTCTTCCCTCCTCTCATCCTCTTCTCCCTTCTCTCAGTGGCTCCTCTCGGCAGAAACCCTCTCACCATCATCCCTCCTTTCAGACTCTCTCACAGCGCTCCTCCTTGCTTTCTCTCTCTCCACATTTTTCTCCCCACACTCACCCTCCCACCCTCCCTCCCTCCCTGTTCTTTGTTTTTTGTCAAGGGTTGTACCCTCCCTCCCTCCCTCTTTCCCTTTCCCCAGCTTTCTATATATCCATCACCCTCCCATCCTCACTGAAACCCCAGAGCTCCAAGCAGAGCATCAGTGATTCAGTTTGCAACTAGCAACATGTTGATTCACTGAATTATACATTAAAAATAACAAACACTGATATGATAAAACCATGTGAATCACAATGAACAAAACAACAAACATGCCTGGTTTGATTTCACTTCCTGAAATCACCTGATTCCCTCTGATGGGAAAACAAATATACACACAGATGGGGGCTTGAAAAATGACTAGAAAAGTAAACATGAATTATGGGGTTGAGGGAAAATATGAGATTGTGACGGAATTTGGAAAGGGCCCTAGCCTTTCCTGAATGCTGCGTGAAAAGGCCACTTCAATCCATCAGTCCCTCCACCATCCATCAGTGCCGTTAAGCCGTCCATAATGTCTAAAATGTTCTCGTGCACACCAGCGAAATGGATGAAGGGATGGAGAGCGTGAGGATGTGTGTAGACTGACTCCCAAGTATGAAAGAGAGATGGGTTTAGAGCAAATGATATGGGGAGAGGGGATTAAAGGCTGTTGAGACATCTAATATGGCAGAAATAGAGGAATCAAGACACGCGTCAGATACATTTGCAGTAGTGTGTTCTTGCCTTTAACAGCTGAACACACACCCAAGTTTACAGAGTAATCCATAAAAACATAGTATACCATTACTCATGTTGAAGGAAAAAAAAAAGTAATTGAGGGCAGCTTCAAGTGGGAGAACTGCACATACTAAACATTATTACAGGAAAGTAAAGGTGGAGAAATGCCACGCGACTCTTCAAATATTAAATTGCGTTTTCACTTCACAAAAAGCCACGCATTCATATTTGTATTACAGTTACTGGCTAAACAAACATCTAAAGAATTATTTATAGCATTTATTGAGCAATTAACACATTTATACATGTATTTCGGACTTTGGTAGCTGCTATAACATAACGTCATAACAAGGGTTCTTTGTTTGCATGTCAGGCCTCCAACATTATCTTTTCTTATAGTGGGACGAGCTGCATCAGGGTGGGCATCTGATGTAAAAACAGATCAGAGTCCAGGGTATGAAAATGGCTACTGTTGGTCACATTAAAATGCCGAAAAGAGAGTGGGAGGTGTGTTAGGAGAAAGGCATCAGTGTTGGAGTGAGCTGGAACTTTAAATGTGAATGCAATGAAAGGGAAGGAACTTGCTGATATGTTGCAATAAATTCAGGTGAATATAATGTGTTTCCAGGAAACAAGGGAGAAAGACAGCAGGGCTATAAACACAGGAGGAAGATGCAAACTAGGACACCATGGAGTGGATGGTAGGAGAAATGACAGGTTGATTGTAAAGGAGCAGAGGTGTCAAAAGTATTCACATTCATTACTCAGGTAGAAGTATAGATACTAGAATTTAAAAATACTCCTGTAGAAGTTGAAGTATCAACTCAAGTTTTTTATTCAAGTAAAAGTATAAAAGTACTGGTTTCAAAACTACTTAAAGTATAAAAGTAAAAGTAATGTAAGGGGGGAAAAAGCCATTAAGGACAAAAGCCATTGAAAATGAATGCATCTTAGTATAATGCAAATATATTAAAGAACCATCTATGTGTACTATTGAGCATTAACATGTGTTTCAGAGAGCAGAAGATATGATGACTAGTTGCCTATAAGTATTGTAATGGTGCAAAAAGTCAAACTTCAGAGGCATGTTATCATTTATCCTAATGTTTATTGGAATGTACATCCAAGTTTAGTTGCAGGAATCTGAGGGAACGGATGTAAGAACAAAACTGGACAAGAACATCTGAAACAACCACAACCAAATTCACTCTATCTGGACGGCGCAATTTACCTGGATAGTTATTTTTTAAAGGCCAAAATGAAATAGAGTAACAAGGCTGTTTTTAAAATGTAAGGAGTAAAAAGTACAGATAATTGCGTGGAAATGTAAGGAGTAAAAGTAAAAAGTCGTCTGAAAAATAATTACTCCAGTGAAGTATAGATAACCAAAATTTCTACTTAAGTAAGGTAACAAAGTATTTGTACTTTGTTACTTGACACCTCTGTAAAGGAGGAGCATGTGCCGAAGGTTCTGGAGGTGAAGAGAGTGTCAGACGGGGTGATGAAGGGTGGATGAACGAAGAAGGGTGATGATGAACACTGAATATGATCAGCTATGGTAACCCCTAAAGGAAAAAGCTTAAAGAAGAAGAAGAAGCATATATTCTCCTCATCCAGTTCATCCTGTAGCTCTCATCAATAAGTAAAAGCCATTGCTAAATGCCTTGTTGTTTCTTCCTCATTACCTCCAACCTGGTCCTCACTGGTTCCTTTGTCACCTCTACAGGTGTCAAGAAGAGTGAGCTGGTTGGCTCATTCTTCATTGTTCTTGGCTGGCAGGTGTGTGATGTGCTACAAAGTATGTAATTTTACAAAGCAATGACCACATAGTTTATATCTGTTATTGTCATAAGAGATTTTCAGATCAAGCTTCATAATTAGTGGTTTTGGCCATCACAACATGCAGCCCATTTGGTGTGATTACTAGTTAATTTCTCTTTCTCTGTCTGAGTGTCCTTTTACATAGATACGCCTTACAGATGCTGAACAGCATCCAAGGGTTTTGAGAGCCAGATGAGCATCTTTGGCACTTTGTCATGTCCTGAACCACTCCTGAGCTGCTTACTCCATGTGGTGGGGAACGCTGTCCTACTGGGTGAGGCATCTGCCAGGAAGGGCAGTTTACGGTCTGCAACAGCACGGAGGAGGGGTGCTGCAATCTTTAATACTTGTCATTTCGACTTGCAGTTGGCTGATTACTGCACATACCGATGGCTAGAGATGCTGCATGTATACAAAATAGTGACTCTCAGTATGTGGATGCCTTCATCCTTTCATCACAAGTTGATGGTCCTAAATGTCCTTTTCACAGAAAACAGACAAAAAATGGTTAGGAGAGTTTCTAGAAGAGAATTTCTGATGCAAATTAAGCATATGTCATCGTTTTGGATTGTAGACACATTGTCTCTCCATATCAAGCCATCTGTTGGTAACAGTGCCTCTGCAAATACGCAGCTCGTCCAAAAATGGGACACTTTTCATCAGCTGATGGTGAATAATGAAGGACGTGTAATTGTGAGGACACCATACGCGCAGAAATACCCAAAAAGATTCAGCGAGTTAAAAATCTGCAATCTGTTTCTGTGAAAATGTGCTCATGAGTGCTCAGATGTGTGCGTGTGTGTGTGTGCGTGCATGCGTGTGTGTGCGTGAGTATGTTTTCTCACAACAGCAAGAGAGACAGGATGGGCACCAGTGGGGAGTAATCTTATCACCCTGCCTACACACACACACATTCATATACTAACACACACACAAGCACATGAATGGAAGCACGTTCACAGGCTGTGGGGAGAAAAAGAGTGATTGATCATGGGATGAGATCTCTGTAGATTCAGCATCCTAACGACATGCTGCACCACGGAGCATGACCATCGTTTCCCTGCACCCTTCATCTTTAGCCCCAAACCATGTCTATCCATCTCTTTTCACCCCCTTATCTGGGAATCTGTCTTCAAGCATAAAGCCTACACAAATACACTTTTATCTAACGCGCTGTTCCTATAAATCTCTGCACTTGTATCCGTGTTATGTTCCTGTCATTTCAAGCATTCTTTCTTGCTTGTTCCAATCTCAAATCTCTGTCAAGTCTTTGACAGACCTGCTTCCACACACTGACAGAATGCTTCTCCATCTAGTAATCATTTCCAAGTTTGTAGAGCACAGAGAAAGAGCAAGACGTTGGAGTGAGTGTCAGTGCCTGTTTTAGTGCTGGTGAGTAGAATATTGTAACTGACTGGCTCGGTGTTTCCCTACAGGGATGTGACTGAATGGCAGCACACTGTTTTACGAGACCACTGACACAATTTCAAAGAAATGAGGAGAGATGAGACAACACAGAGGAAAAGAAAAAAAACAGTAAGAGGTAGGATGTGGCATAGTGGGTACATATGCTTCTTTCCTTTTATGCATTTGAGGAGGGAGAAAAATGCTAGAAAATGTTTGGCAATGAAGAGTGAAAAAGAAGGAGAAGAATATACACCATAAAATCTTCCAGCAGAAGATTAGAGTGCAATGCAGAGAGAAAATGAAAGAAACAGAAGTGGGTAAAAGGAAGGAGAGTGGGCGAGTGGGACTATATGAAGGAAAATGAAGAGGAGAGTGAGCAGCACAAGCAAACACTTAATTTCCAGTGAACAGGATGGAAGAACAAAGTGAATGAGCCAAATGAGGGAAGAAAATTAAACTCTGAAGATCTTGATTAAGATTAAAACACTGGGTTGAAGCTTTCAAATATCAGCTCTGGGAAGTCAAAGCTGCACTTTCAGACCAACCTTAGAACGAACCTGCATGCCAGCAGCATCAACACTCGCTGTTTTTCACCTTAAAGAAATTAATTCCAACAGCTATAGATTATGAATTTATCAGGTCGCTGTATGGCAGCATCCTGTCTGCACGCGAGGGTTTGGCAATTACTCATCGGGGCAACATGGCTGACAGGGAGCATGTCTATTAGAAAAATCAATACTAATATCTGTCACTGTTCAAATGACCTTTCACGCGGATGCTTCTCTGTATCTTTATTTTGGAATGCATGCCAAGCTTTCTGCTTGCTCCCACTGATGAAATGGGGAATAATTAAAAGAGCCTCAGCAATTGATCTATTATTAAACAGGAAAAGAGATTCCCAAAAAAAAAAAAGAAAAAAAGACAATCCAGCTGGGGAGAAAAAATAAATAAAAGGCAAAAGGAGGATTAGAGTGCATCTGCGGAGATGAAAGAGACAAAGGGAGAATTTTATGTGAGATAAACAAAAGGATAAAACATCAAATGGAAATGAAAAGTAATGAGAAAAAGGAAGGGATGTGACAATTACTATGAAATAAATATTTTTTTTTTTCCTCTGGATTTCTGTTGTTTTGGGGTATTGTATTAATTATATAAAACATCTGACAGTTATGCTGTTGTCATGAGGGAGTGACTTGCATGTATATACACACATATCACAATGCATTTGAAAGAGCTAAGATGTGATCAAAGTGAGGAAATCATCTCTAGTTTCAGGGGCTGAAAGTATTTCGACAAAGTGACATAATTTTATATGCATGACAATAGTTTTTGTACACTTGGATGAAAGCCTGGATGTCACGGGTGTCACAAAAGTTTTCTTCCCTGGAGATGCTTAGCCAGACCTTCACTGCTGCCTCTTTCCTTTGCTGCTTGTTAGTGGGCCTTTCTGCTTTCAGCTTTAATAATGCTTTTTCTGCATTATTGTCTTGTCAGTTTTGTTGCAGTTACTGAATGTGAGCGGAGGATAGCTTTATACATCTCAGAAATCATCCTGCTATTTCCGTCAACAGTCACATCATCAACAAACATCAGTGAGCCTGTTCCAGTGACAGTCATACGTGTCCATACCATAACACTGTCTCCACCATGTTTGATACATGATGCAGCATTCTCTGGATCATGAGCTGGTTGTGCTGACTCTCTATATTTTTCTCCCACCATCATTCTGATATGTTTATCTTGGTTTCATCTGGTTGCGGAATAGTCTTAATTTTGGCCCGATCCTGCTTCTTTCTGTTTATTGACCAATAGTAGAGGACCAAGAAGGCAATCCTCCTCGTTTGCATAATGAAGCGGAAATGCATATGGTAAAGTAAAAACAGGAGACAAGGAAATGTAAAAACAACAAATGCATATATAAGGAAAAGGAAAAACAAAAAATAAATATTTCTGCTTTTATTTTTAATTATGTCAGTTTTGGTCCTCAATAGTTTTTGGAGACTTCATAATAGTTCCTCCAGTCAAACAGCTGTCAAATGTAAACTCAGTATCTAATATCAACCCAGACTGTTCATATGTTTCATTTGTTTCATATTATTTCATATGTAGAATAAGTTGATGATAGGAAAGTGTAATGCAAGGGAGACAGAGATAAGTCAAAAAAGTATAACTCTGAATCACATGGACCTTCTTCACCAAGGTAGAAAGTTGTGATCAATAAAATTAGCTTATCATGTTAATCTAACTTTGTGAAAATGTCACATTAAACTGATGACATTAATTTAATCGCGACATCAGGTCTATTGCTGTAACATAAAGTATAGTACAGGCACACAGAAACACGCATGTATATGTCAGTGACAGCAATGATAAATGTCCTCCTTTTCTTGTTTCCTTACACATTCACCTTTTATTCTTAGAAAATAATTGAAGTTGTTCATCTTGCCTTTGTCTTTCCTTCACACTTCAGTACAGTTGAGATCTTTAAAAAAAAAGCCTAACAAAAGGGTGTAGATATATGTGGTGCCAGGTAGCTCCCTCAAACAGCTTTTATTGTACGTAAATGGTAAATTGTCTGCAAAGATATAACTCCATACTGTCACACCCTGTTGCTGGAAAAAGTCTAGATGCTCTTTTCCGTCTATGATGTGGTGCACATGGCACTTATTTCTCCCGAAAAGGGAGAAATAACCCTAAATTAACCTCCTAAGACCTGGCATCCACATATGTTGACATCATAGTTTTGGTTGTCTGCACCAAAATACTTAATTTGGTGTAACGAGAACCTGTTGTACACGAATGTTGAAACTTGAGACTGCTTTGTGGTGGTAACATAAGATAAAAATGTTATTTAAAATTACATTTAGAAAAGTATATATGTATAACAACATATGTATCAACATATATCATAGTCAACGGTTTCACTATGCATACTCGTTCAACAAGTCACTGGTATCCTTTTTCTTTTTTTTTAAGTTTCTGTGGGCCAAATACCTAACGGCACATTGCTGCTCAATATATGTTATTCATTTGTAATTTGAAGTTGAATAGCAAAATGTTTGCTCTCCATAAATGAGAATCACTTAATGGACATCCTGTGCAGGCAGTTACCAGAGCGTTCATAAACAGAAACAACAAACGAATACATTGTTTGAAAAAAAGATCAATTTTGACCTGAAAACAAGTTGTTTTATGAGACGTAACGTGCTGCATTCCCTTTGCATGGGTGTGATTTCAACAGCCACGTTAATTATGCTCTGGTGATGTGCTGCTGTCATAGATGTGCATACAGGGTGAAGCATATAGGCAGAGCTAAGTAGCTATCTATATTCATCATGTGCATTTCTCACATCAGCTCCAGTGCTACAAAGGCCTGAGGGTGCGTACAGGGCTCAACTGTCTCCACAGATAAATTGCAAGGAAAATGTTGTTTATCTTTGAAGAACTGAGCGAAGCGTTTCCCTCCTAATATTATGCAAATAAAGTATTTTTACCGTTACAGTGTATTGATTCTTTTATTTGATAAAATGCTTTAACGTGGGTGTAATTTGCAACAGTTCTTGATCAAACGCCGACAGGCTGATTTTTAAAGAAAAATGCTCCCTGCTATGTATATATATACAAAGCAAGCTACAGTGAGAAGACATAAGATTTGATGTTGTAGCATCCAAACCTTGGCATTAAACGCTCATGAGCATTATGCACATGCTTCTGGCACAGGATTAACCAGGAAATCGTTTCATGTTGGCAATTGCCTAATAAAGCCCCTTTGCTGTCCTAATTGGCCCATTTGGTGCACTTCTTTTGATGTGGAAGGATGAGAGAGAGGAGTGGAAACTGAAGCCTATTAAAGAAACAGGGATCTTGTTTTCTCCGCTCTTGTGCCCTGCAGGAGATGGAAACACTGAGCCACGTTCACTTGTTCTCCAGAAGATCCGCAAGTAGTTACACATGCACAAAGCCACTTACTCCTTCTCTGCTGAGCCCAGTCTGAAGCTCTACTTGATTAGTGAAACTTCAAACCGCTGGAGTGATCTTAAAGTTGGCCAAGACTGTGCCAACACTCACCCTCAACATTTGAGGGTTGAAGGAAGTGGAAAAGAGAGACATGTAAAGATAAACAGCAAAGGCAGAAGAAACGGCGTATAGATCAAGAGAGCTCTGCCAGTAGAAGCAAAAAAACTTGAAGCGCACAACACATAAAGGACAAAATAAGGAAAATGAGGTGAAAGCGAGCAAAACAAAGAGAAAGAATGTGAAAAATTCACTTGACAGAATGAGAGAGAATCGAGAAACAAAAGGCAGAGAAAGAAATAAATGGAGCGAATAAAAATGGGAGATGAACATGTCTGCAAGGGGCAGTTTTTGTAGTTTATGACTGCTGGGAAATATCTCATGGAAGCAGAGTAGTTTGTGCAAAGACAGAGGTCAAATGTACTTTTGTCACCCCAGGTGAAGAGAGACACAGATAAATGCCTTATCTCCAAACTATGAGCACATGAACTGGTGGGTTAATGACTCTGCCATCTTGCTCTGGATACGAGCGTATGTAGGCCATGCCGACAGTTCGTCTTCATTTAGACTTTCACACATAACAAAAAAGAAAACACACAAACACCAACTTTACTTATAGTTTATCAACTGTTTTCTGTTTAGTTCGTCACTTTAAATTGCTTGTGTATTGGACTGTAACTAGAGCGTATTTATCTGGCAGCCCAAAGTGCTCGACAGTTGGACATTTTTCATGTGCATCACACGGCTGGACATAGGGAGCAAGGGGTTTCATTCTGGCCCATGGGCTCTTTATACCACAGAGGAGGATAAAAAAGAGAGTTTTAAAAGGCTGTCAGATGCCGCCGTGCATTTTACTATTGACTGTTAAGTAATGTTAGATGCTTGTTGTGGCTTGTGTTGTAGTTATTGCTGAGAAACTGGTTTTGATCAAATGTCAAGTTAGTGAGCTACACATCAGGCGATCTGCTCTCTTGTGTGGTTCTTTGAAAATCGAAACAAATCTAATGCCAGCAACACCCAAAAATGTAAGAAGAGAAACAGAGAAAAAATTAATATATTTATGGACGATTTTACATTAAAAAAAGAAAAGAAAAGCATGATATGAAACAGACAGGGGTGAATGAGGGATTTTCTTCTTATGAGAATTTTCCCATTGAAACATAACTGTTAACTAAATACATACTTTAAAATCAAACAATATGCATAAGAAAGGAAATGTGCTTATGACAAACACAAAGAAGCTGAATAAAATTATGGTAATGGAAACTTGTAATTTTCAAGAGCCAAAGTCAAGAAAGGGTGCTTCCAGTTTCCTGTTTTTGTTGTTTTTTTCTTGCTTTGCTATTAACAATCACACATCACACATGTTACTTTACCTCAACTGTGTAAAATAGGACACCATACGTTTAACTGGATTTTTTGTACACCCGTTTATCTTTCCGTTGAACCACAGCAGCCTCCCCCTCCTACATTTCTTTAAAGGCAAAATGTCTTATCTAAAAGGTAAAATCATCATAATCAATAACTGTTCCAACAAATATTTAAGTAATTTGTTTGCTTTATTTATTTTGAACCCCTTTATATCCCTTCTGCTGCTGCATGCACATCTTAGCCAACATTAGCCCTGCTAAGAAAAGGAGGGTTTTAATCCAAAGGCAATGTGCAGTAAAAGCTCAGCGTGGTGACTTTACATGCATATTATAGACGTTTTTTTTCTTTAGTGATCAATTTAGCAAAATGAGCTGCTCTTTAGATGGATGAACATTTCACAACAGCAATGGCGGCATTTCTGCAGTTTTCATGGATCTACTGGACAGAACTACAAAATGATATTTAAAAGAACAAACAGAAAGCAAGATATGAGGTTGTTCTGCCTGGTGAAAACAGTTTGTAAAAAGACATATATAGCATTATGTCTGAACCGTGTATTGCAGTTAGCAGTTGAAGTAAATAAGGCCTTAGTGTTTATTTGAGGAGATGTGGTGTGCCAAAGGTATAGTCAGGAAACAGAACACTTAGCTTTTGTGCTGATTAACTTAAACTATATATACACAGCTAAAGGAAGTGAGTTTCCTCAGCCAGTAATCCAGGAAATTGATATTTTGCTGCATTACAGTATGACAATGTATGACTTCACAGAAGTGTCAATGTTTTCCCAACATCATCTCTAACCTCCAACATCAACTACATTTAAGTTTGTAATATGAAAATGACATTTCAGAGTAAAGTTGCTTAAAATAGAAAAAAAACAGAGATGTATTTGGGTTAGTATGGGAACTTGATTATACTGGACAGTGGTACCACCAGCCCCTCCACCTAATGTGGTCTTTTACCACAAATAAAATGTGATACTAACGTCTTTGCTTGAGCATTTCAAGAAACGTGGTGAGAGTGTGCTTCTCTTTGCAGTTAAGTTCATGTCCATTATCATGAAAAACAGCAGGAATCTGTGGTCACAGATCAATATATTCATTTTCAAGGTTATTTCAGGTTTTGATGTGAGACCGAGTTGCGAAAACGACGATGCAAGAGCTCTGCATGATTTTAAACAGACACATACTGAGTCTAAATTAAATACAAATGTGAATAAAAATCTTTCAGCTTGGTGGCTGTGTGACTTTGTTCCATTTGTGATATCAGTTTTGTGAGAGTCAGTCACCCAAACCGAACCCCAAACACAGTCATGAGTTTCAGATTCTGTCAAGTCGCACGCTTGTCATCAGATTAAGTGTTGAGCAGCTAAAATTTTATGATATTCTATAATTATTTCCCCTAAATTCTGAGCCGGAGCAAGTTAACTTCAGGTCCTTCTCAGTTGGCCGTCGCCTCACGTCGAGCTGTGATTAAGGGTGAGCCAGGCCCCATGTAAAATAAATGCTCCCCTGCTTTCATTAGGCCACTTTTTCAAAGACTGCAGCAGATGGTGAAACACACTCACACTCGTTGACAGGCACCCCCCCCCCTCCCCGAGAAGCAACCTCACCTCCTCTCTCAACTTTTCTCCATTTTTTCTCTGCCATTTTTACTCATCAACCCTCCCCCTCCTCACACCCTAGCCGTGCAAACATCAAAGAGGTGTCTATTTAGACGTTACAGTAAGGGAGGGGTTTTTATCAAAACTTGGCTCAAAATCCATTTTTATTTCTAACTGTGGGAAACATTGTCGCTTCCCATAGCTTGTAAATATCTTGTTCCTGAAATGACAAAATATAATACTCTTGATTCTATGACACGTGTGTAGTTTAGGCAGAAAATATCTGTCTTAAAAATATGCCTTGACTCAGATCCCAGACCTAAAGTACCTGACAGGAGCTGCTGCCAGGCAGGTCAGATGATAAAATAAACAGCCCACGCAGGACGCTATATGTGTTTATATATCAGGGTCTCTAAAGTGTTTTTTACACCTATTTGGTCTCATGTACCGTCTGACAGCTATAACACAGAAAACACCGACAGCTGAGAGACTTTTCCTCTGGGACTTGCTCAGCATTCGTGGCATACAATCTACATCAATTACATCGCCTCCACTGTTTTACCAGCAGCAAATTCAGCCAGTTTTACATGATCTGAGTGGAGTTAATGGTTCAATTATACTCAGCCCAATTTTATACTCTCTCTATACAGGAGATGAAAAATTGCCTGGATTCTATTTTTTTTTTTTTTGTCCTTCTGCACTTTTTGCAAGTGAGCCATCTCTTTGTGCGCCGCTCATAAGCATCGGTCTTAAGGTCAACAGATGCAGGACACGCCGCAGCCCAAAGGCTGACGGATTACACCACTCCGATTTACAGCACAAACACACGGCGCTTCAAATGCCAGAAAACACACAGAGAATGTGAGGCTTTTACAGCACAATTTAGCCTGTGAATGATGCGTAGTTGTTCACGCCTAAGTACATCTAAGTGCACACACAAACACATGCGGACACATGTCAAGTGTCAGTGTCTGTTGAACAGCAGAGTTGAGGGAAAGCAGGCTGGTATGGATAACAGGCAGGGGGAAATACCATCACCTATTATAGACATGCCTGATGGCACAGCTACACACACACACACACACACACACACACACACACACACACACACACACACACACACACACACACACGCTAAATCCACAGTTCAAACAGAGGACAGGTGGCCTCAAGATTGCATCATAAACCTTCTATCAATTGGTTTTTGTTTTCATTGTTTCAACTCAGTCACATAAATAAACTTCTTGTGTAACATTCATGATATTGACAGTGAACATACATGACAACCACATGTTTGTGACTCCCGTGAAAACAAAAACACACACTCACCCTGAGTAAGTTTGGAGATATTTGATCAATTAAAGGTCTTATTTCTTACCTTTGAGGTAGCTCAGCGGCTTGGACTGCAAGGAAAACGTTCCCATCACAAGACCCATGTTGACTTCTGGCAGCAGGAAGGATGTGTGTGTGTGTGTGTGTAATTGATTGATTGATTGTATCCTGTAATCAAGTGCACTTGAAGAGCGTGCAAGGTAGGTGTGCGTAATTTGTGATGAAGTTAGTCCATCAGCCGGTTGTATGTGTGGAAGTACAGATATCACTTCTCATGCTGCCTCACACCCACACAGCTCTGGTGCTTCTGCTGGAGGGTGTGTGAGTGAGAAAGAGCGAGAGTGTGTGTGTGTGTCTGTGTGTGAGAGAGAGAAAGAAATGGACGGCACGCATGCACTCTGAAGCTACCTTTGTCTACGCTGTCACTGAAGCTGCTTATTTTACATGCCTTCTATCTCTTTCTCCACTTTGCACCCCCGCCCTCACATCCTCCCTCGCGCTGAGTGCGCCCCCTCCCCATCTCTAGACTAGACTGTCATTCCATCAATTCCTTTGTGCCTCTTTATATATTTGCTTCTCTCTTTTTGTTGCTCCCTCTTCTTCTGCTGTTCATCTCAGTCGCTCTGTCTCTGTGTCTGGTGGGGATCGAGGGGTTGCACACTGTTGCACAGAAAAAGAGACAGAGAAAGGGAAGGGAGAGGAGAAGGAAGAAGGGGGAGGAGGAAGAAGAAGAAAACCTAAGAAACAACAAGACAGAATAGGAATGAGATAATTAGAATAAAGAAGAGGAGTGAGACAGGAGAATAGAGTGATGAGATGAAATTTATAGGAGAAAAGAGGAGAGCTGGGTAGGACTGAACAGGGTGAAACAAAGATGGACTGAGATGAAGAGAGCAAGAGGTGAGAAGAGATAAGGGAGAGCTCGACTGATCTGTAGCCTTTTACTATTCAGCAGGCAAACAGTCTGACTGTGGAGAGTGGATTTGCTGCTTTATCTGCACATGCACAAGTCTGACAGGTGGTGTGTGTATGTGCTAGTGCATGTGTAATTATTCTGACAGAGGGTGGATCGCTGACAAAACCCTGTTCATTCAAAACTGCTACATTTGCAGACACGTCTCCTCGCTCATGCCAGTGTCCACAACACACCAGACACATGTTTTTACTTGCAGGTATTTGAGCCCGCTCCTCCGCTAATTTCTTCAGTAATCACAAACTGTAGCTTTGCTATGACTCTTTGCCATAAAATGAAGACACATTGGGTCCACATTCAAATATGCAGGGTTTAAGAAACACAAGGGCTAATTTTTGTCAAAATTTGACCTTTTTCCACAATTATTCAGGTCATTTTTTTCCCCCTCTTAAACATGTTAATAATTCATGTCCGTATCGAAACCATCATCCATCGTCAGACTCATATGGAACTGGAGATGGAGATTACAGCCTAAACTAAATCAATCAGAAGATAACATTTAAAAACAATAGCTTGACGGGGAAATAAATAAAAAACCCTTGCAACTTATTCCACCACCACTCAGTCTACTAATGGGGACACGTCAAAGAATGTCTTGCCAATACCTGAGCTGCCCTGAGACACCCTGGGAATGAGAACAAGTTGAGTATTTCTGGTTGCAGCCCGATGAATGAGGCACGTCTCATATTTAAACGGTGAATTAACTGGTTTTAAAATAAAACTTGGGCAAAGTTAAGCATCAAATGCATTAGTTTGGGTTATCTGAACACACTGGAGGTAAATTCAACTGTGAATTGGGTTGGGTTGATGGTTGAAAACTGACTAGATATGTTAGAGTTGGAAATTAAAGGAACTGCAGTCAGATCTGAAACTCTGTAGTGTGTGTGAACACTCATATAAGTGGCTCATATAACTTCATTTTTATGTCCTTTATTTTAAACATCAAATCATTTTACGAGGATGGTGAAAGGACAGTAAATTGAAGATACTGAATATATTATCCTGCAGCATTACTTATTTTCCAATAACAGCACGGTAACTCTTGAATGAAGTTGTTTTTACAGCTTTCCAGCAGGAATTGAAAATTATAGTGTTTGGTGTCAGTATGAATCAACAATGAGCACACCAGAAGAGATCAGATTCCCCTTGGGAGAGAGTAGATAATGGATCCGAGGATGTGAGAATAAAAACATATCACAATTCATCTGTGTCAGCGAAGCTTTAAGCAGATCCCGGCACAAGCGTGCTGTCACAGAAGTGACTCCCAGCCGTCGCACCTGGAGGAAATTCACCGCAGCATCTGACCTGCTGTGACGTCATCCGACACGGTGTCATTCTGCAGCGGCCGCAAAAAATATGACGATATTTCTAAGAAGCGTGGCTTGAAAACTATTCAAAGACATTTTTTGAACAACATTAAATAGCATACATTTTAACATCACTAACGTCTAATCATTTCAAAACTCAAATTCAACAGTCAAACCAGGTTGAAGTCACACCTAGTGGAATTAAATATCCAAGGCTAAACTTGACAATCTGCTCTTCACACAGTAACACACTGTGCAAACACACCAACAAGAAAACAAACAGGGAAAAGCTCCCGTGAACTCTTCTGTCAGTCACCCTTTAACCCCCTCCAGCCAGCTGTACATCACCCTGTTGAGATTATTGATGGCAGTCCCTATTGATATTCACTCCCATGGCTGTAGTTAAGAAAACAATTTACAGCAAAGCGATTGCTGTGGTTGAGCCAAGGCCGTCGAGGCCAATGATAAAACCATTAGGCCATGGCATTCATTAAAAATCTCTGCCTGCAGTAGCCACTAGCTGGGCATGAATACAGAATAAAAAAAAACAAGAGTAAGAAGAAGGTGTAGGAAAAAGAAGATGAACAGGAGAGAAAAATATAGGCCGTGAAACAAAGTGAGAAAAATGAGCAGTGCAGGGCAGGAGTGTGTAGTAATGTGTTAAAGATATGCAAGATCCCAACTAAACACACATGTTTCTTATCTTACCTTTTTTTTTAAATCTGCAGGATAAAAATCCAACAACAGCTTCTTTTTGTGTCACTAACAAAAGTATTTCCACCCGGCTACGAATGCAGGAGCATATACAAACATGCACAAACATCCTCCAGTTGCAGCAAGCAAGAGTGGCAATAAATACACTAAATGAAGCAGGTATTTGAATGCACACCAAAGGGGTGACACGCAGATATGCTGATTAAACACAGAGAGGCTGCCTGAATAGACGAGATAAGTGAGCACAGCTTGCTGTAACGACAATGTTTAACTTCAGTGGAGGGGTTGCATGCAGATCTATCAGGGGAGAGAACACGTTTGTTTGAGCAAACACTTTAAAAACCCGCAGGATGAACTGAAAAAGCCCACCGTGGGAAAAGCTGCAACACCGGCAGTTTTGATCAGCTTCTCGTTCTTCAAACGAGCAGTGTCTATGATGCCGCCAATGGCCCTCCAGAGCTAGTGTTTGGTTGGTCCTTTCTTGGTTACTATAGAAACATGGGAGAGCAACACTGCAGACTTTGTGGGAAAGGACTGATGCTGCTGATATATGAATGACTTTCACCAAGGAAACCATGACTTTCATACACAAGTTGTAAAGTTAAGAGTAAAAAAATTTTAAACACAACATTCACTCTCATTTGTTTCTGACTTTAGTAGGTAGCTTCGGGGGACTTAATGACCTGTAGAGTTTCTATCTGTACTCAATTAAGGCAAATGAGTTTAGAGTTAAAATAAATAAATAAACTATAATAAATAATACAGGGAGCCACATCAGCTGGCATGAATTATTTCAGAGACGTCGACCAGAACCTCTCAGATAAACAGAGGCCATTTATTGTTCTTTGAATGAACAGTTCAAAGAAATATGAATTCCATTAACTGGAGAAGACAAGGATATGATGCAAAATGAAACAAAACAAATTCTATGTTTGACCACATCAGTAGAATTATCTCCTGAAATCAGAAAAGTTGTGGCAGTATGGAGGATTTCATGTTTGCTCTTGTCAACTTCATTTAAAGGAGCATGAGGCAGGATTGAGGCAGGATTTATGAAAAAAATTCATCTACGTTTTAAGTTTTCTAGTAATAATGTCAGATGAAGCGTTCCAAACCCAAAAGAATGAGCCCTCTAGTGTATCTCTCCGTTGCCTTGAACAGGCTGTGTGCTGTAAAATGTGCTGCAATTGTGGGGCCAAATTTCCCGCGCTGTCCTGCGGATGTGACGTCATATGACGCTGCATGTGCGTTCTCTCCGTTCTCCCATGCCGGCTTCACTGTTGGCTGCAGTACCCCCAACGGCCGTCGTGGCGAAGGGTGGCGCTAGAGAGTCTCATTTCTTAAAAGGAGCCTCATGCTCCTTTAATGTTTTTACCTTGCATCCATGTGTGTTGTTAGTGGTTGTACATAATGTGTCCATCCATCCATCCATCCATCCATCTATCCATCCATCCATCCATCCATCCATCCATCCATCCATCCATCCATCCATCCCAATAGAAACTGTTCAGCAGGTATCCTAACCGATGTGGAGGAGGTCATGGTGGTGGGTTTTGTGGTTAATACTGAGCCTCGCAGAAAGAAGGCTCCTGGTTCTGTGTGGAGTTTGCACGTTTCCGTCCGGAGACCACAGCCCCCCGTGGAGACTGGGGCCACCTCCTCTCACACTCCAAAAACATGTATGTTGGATTAATGGATGAGTCTAAACTGTCCACAGGAGTGTGAGCATGTGTGGTTGGTGGTCTAGATGTGACCCTGTGATGGACTGGCTATCTGTCCAAAGTGAATGTACCTTTCACCTCAAGATAGCTGATATGATCCAGTGGACATTGGAATAAGCAGGTGTGGAGAATGGGTGGATGGATGATTAAACAACCAGTGAGTATAATGTGAGCCTCTGCCATACGACTGACTCCCCACTCCCACTCAGGAGTAGCCCAGTTCCTCTTTAAAAAAGCTCATTTCAGCCGCTTCTCTTTGCAACCTCATTCTTTCATGTCACAAGCCATTTTTTTCTGACAATAAGTAAGGGTTGGGAAGGAGATCAACTGGTGAATCGAGAAAGGTGTTTTTATGTTCAGATCTTTTGACTTGAAGCAAAATCTTACACTCAACTCAGAGTGGGTCTATTTATGAAGGAGGGTTATGGCCATGGAGGTGCAGATCCTCATCTCAGCTGGATATCAACTCAATGACTGCTGAAGGGCTTTACTTGAAGAGCATAACTGATAACATTGTCTGAAAAAACCCAAACGTAGTGCTGTAGGAGTTTAACACACACTGGGAATATTGCTGACTAAAATTATTGACCAATTGCAAAAATTGCAAAAGTAGATTTTATACAGTTCTTTGGTATAAAATTGGTATTTTCAGTGAATTTCAGTTCTGTTTTTGCAGCACTGATAAATAATCATTCATTGTCATCTATTATTGCAGTTTAACAGAAATATGAAATAAACCATCATCAATCATTTTCAAAGAAACTGAATTCAGAATCCACAAAGTAATTAAGGAATTATCTTCTCAACTGTTTAACAAGGAAACTCGAGCTCTGTTGAGCAACGACAGCGACAGGTTGATGGAGTCCAGCTCCACTGAAAGTCAAGAAAACAGTTACATAAACAAACTTAACATTCCTGCTGGTGCCAACATAATAAACTTAAAAGACATCCCAGTGTTTGTGAAAATGACTTTTTGTTTTATCCTGTTTACAGAACACTAACACAACTAACAAATTCATATTACATAAGTGTTTTTATGAATAGCTGCGCATAGGATTGAATTCATCACATTAGGCCAAAAAAATAAAGTCTTCCAAGACATTAAGCTTGACAGCGCTTGGGCTGCAGCTCTGTCTGATGCTGTGGATCACTGCGAGTGCCAGCCAGACTCCTCCTCATTATTTATTCACCATCACACAACAGACCTTTTACAGGATCATGGTGGCAGTCTGGGTGAACGAACAGAGGGGAAAGTGAAAAAAGATGAGGTTTGGCTGTGAAAGGTGGAAAGACTTTTAAAATGTTTTGACAAGCACAGAAAGTGGTGAACAGGTGTTGAATAAAGAATTGACTGGTTAGTCGCGCTCCGGTGTGATTAGATAAAGCCTGGATGGAATCTGTCAAAGTGATGACCTCAGAGAAGAGAAAGGAAATGATGGCACAGAAACCAAAAGGGAAAGAAAGATGGAGTGAGTGAATAAAAATAGGAGAGGAAGACAAAAGCTACTAGAAGAGAGATTGGAAACTGAGAAACAGAAAGACTAGAGGAGAAGAGAGCAGAGACTAGGAAAGGAAAAACAGATGAAGAGGTTTGAAAAGAAGTGGAGTACAGTGAGAGAGGAGTGGACTTGGCTCCTTGTCTCCAACAGGTTCACTGACATTTGAGACATCAGACCAAACAGACTGATTTACTGATTGGAACAGCAAACTCAACTCCTGCCACATACAGTATGGGACGGAGGTGAAATGCCACTGACATCAGGCGATGGCCGTGGGTGTTTTCCACTAACAAAGCCAAACATGTGTCAGTAGTTCCAACACCAGACAACAAACCAAGCTGTCCTGCAGGGCCAGACTGCAGTCAATGTGCAGCAAGTCAGCAAGTGCAAACAGAGCCATTTTGCCTCTTGAGTCAGTCTGTTGTTATCAGCATTTAAGAAGAAAAAAAACACTACCTTTTCTCTAAGGATCATTTATTCACACCCATTACCGAAAATAAAGGACTTCTGTCAGAACTGCACCCAGCAGATAGAGATGTTTTTGGTTGGTTCAGACCTTAAGATGCCCATAGAGAGACAAGCCACTAACATTAGGTGTCCTCTGGACTGGTGACTGTAGTAAGAGAGAAAGAGAGAGAGATTCAAACAGTGTGTGCAACATATCCCTTCAATAAACAGACTAAAACAAGAAGCCTACAAGCAGCACAAGAGTAGCATATTTGAGTCTGAAAGAGATTCTTTTAATTTTAACTCTTTTGTTGTTGAAACACAGAAACACAAAGACATTGGAACAACGTGACTTTACACGGCAAGCTGTGGAGATCTTCTGAACCACACATGCACATCCTTTTTTCCCCTTCATGGCCTCTCAAGCTGCCCCAAGTGCCCGTCTGGACTAATACTGTAGAAATCATAAATTAACCAACTAGAATCTTGCAGCCGGTATTCAGAGTGAGCATCCTGCACTTCACATTAGCTATTAACAAAATATTAACTGAGGCAATAAAATAAAACTTTTCGGAACGAGAGGTAAGTTGTTCAGTGTATATTGCCCACATTTTATTATTTATCATTACTGTAAATGCCGAATTGCATGTGGTTTTCACACATTAAGCCCAATGAAACACTGAATCACACAATTAATGACCCCAGTCTCCTGGATGCAGATGCAGGTACCAATTTGAGATATACCATCTCCTCCTACTTCTAAGGACCTTGATAAAATCTAAGATGAATCAGAGAATTTGAGTGACGATGACACGCGGATGATGTTTCTGGCTCTGGAGGTGCCAGTCATTAAGAAAAATCCAAACAAGATGGCAGGTAACTCCTCTGTCATCAGTCTGTCTGATGTCGACGACAGTGCAGCATCCGAATTAACAACAGTGCGTGTTAGTGTGTGTCTGCAGTCCTGAGTCTCTCTCCATGACAACGGGCTTCTCTCCTCAAGGCCGTGCCGCCGGATTTTCTGTCCCACAGTAAATCTCTCAAAAAGATTCACCACTGCCTCTCTGCCACCTACAAGTTTTATGTCGCCCGTCAGGATGTGAAAAACAGCACTTTGCGGCCACCCCGTATCCAACACGCTCAAGTCCAAAAGCAGATGACACATTTCATAGAGTTCAACTCCGGTCAGCTCGAGGTGAAAGCAGCATGCAACACACAAAGCTGTTTATCCATCCAATCTCCAACATGGCTGAACTATTTACTGCTTCATTTACTATAACTGTTTTACAGACAGCATCACTTTCCTTGTCAGCCTCACTGTTCTCCAACTTCCCCATCCTCCAGCTACTATTCAGAGATACACAGAGTCGGGAAACACCAGTGTATCTGCTCCCTGGAGAGGGCAGGTGAACATGCAGTTTGCATTTTAACTGCAGTTTTTTCTTCAACTAGCACCCAAGTGATTTGTCTGAACCACAAACAAACACCTCCTGTGGTTCTGTCCCTCTGTTGTTATTCCCTTCTTCTCCCTCTTCAGTAGATTAAAGGGATAGAGAGTATGCAGAGTGGTGAATGATGGCTTTGCAAGACGGAGGACAGCATCTTTTCCCAAGTGAGTCTTTTCCATATAAACATCTCAGCACCATATTCTGGATTGAATGTTTCCTGTGTGCCCGTCGGGGCATTAGAAAAGTGGCATGGCAGCATTTTGAAGCTAACGAGCAGACAAAATGAGGGGACAAATATGGAAAAAGATAGCAAATGAATCCAACCTCAGAGCATGCATGCACAAACACATGACAAAAGAAAGCAACTGCGGGTGCAAACTTGTCTTTCCCTGTTCATACCCTTCTGTTCTCACGTTGCCATTTTTCTTTCATTCTCTTAACACAAATGTGCTGCCAAATCCCCAACAAGCAGGGGAGGTGGAGGCGGAATCAAATATTTTACAGAGTATTTCAACTGAAACTACTAAATATTTCATTAAGCAACCACGGGGAATAGATTTGCCGTGCCTGATGACAGCGAACCATGAAAATTCACCTTGCTGTCTGTCCTTTATCAAACATCAGAGGATGAGCTGCCTCGTCAGCAAAGCGCTCAGACAGACACGATAAATATTTAAAGCTTCATTTGGTTAACACTCCACTTTTGCTTTAATCTCCTCTTACAATGTAGGAACATGTGGTCACAGTCTCTTGAGAAAACAGGAAGAGTAATCTGATGCCCTCTGCTGTGTGACTGCGAGAAACACAAATCCGAAGAGAAAACATTGAACACTGGTTTATAGAGATACATCACAGAACAAATCCATGCATAGGTTAAATAATCATTTCTGCTTGAAAAGTTGATGTATCATCAGCCATTTTTTAGTGAAAAAAAGCAACATTTGGTTTTCCTATATCAAAACAATGTCTTCCTGTCTTGGTAGTAAACAAACAGGAAGGAAAAAAAGATCCCTCCTTTTCCCAACAGAATAGCACTTTGAAGCCGAAGAGGAGTCCGCAGAGTTACATTTTCTTGTTTTTGTCTAAGAGTTTCTCTCAAGGCTATTCGGTTCTGTTCAGAGAGCATCAAAGAGCACAAATAGAAAAGATAGAGCTCCTTCTTTCATTTTTTTAGTAGAGGGAAAAAGTTCAAAGTATAAAAAGGAGGGCAAAGAGGATACGAGACATGTCAAGATTTAGACTCAAACTAAGATGAGAAGCGTCCCCTGGCAAGGAGAGGAAGGGATGCTGTGGATTTTCAGTTAAATAGAGATTAGTCAGCCTACGGCTGGCACCAGGTGCCATCAAATGTGGCCCGAGCTCAAGAAGCAACAAAAGAGAGGCTGCTTGTTAAGGATAACTGAACTCATGCAGGCTGGATACAAACAGCAGCTGCTCAACAGGGTGTTTACAGAGTTTTCAGAGACAGCAAGAAGCTGAGGAGAAAGTTTAAGGCTGAGGCAGTGCAGAAACTGACAGACAGGCAGAGATGAAGTAAGTGTAAATTCAAGAGGATGAAAGGGATTCAGTGTAATCAGCCTGCAGCTAAAAGAGGAGAACAGAGCTCTAGAGAGACCTGAAATCTCTGTGAAGTACAGAGTGTAGTGGGTGCACTGTTGTTATTGTTGTTTCTTTTCTTTTTTCTTTTAATTATTTACTCAAAAATGGTGTATTAATAATACAGCGCTATTAGTGATTGACGGGACACATGAAAGCTAAACTTATAATGAGAGTTGATGGTGATGCCAAGAGCTTCAAACATGCATGTGGTTATAAAGGTCATAATGCAGATAACCTAAGAAAAGTTGTTCAGACCTGGGGAATTATCCTTTTATTTTGGCTTATAAATATAGTGGTAGAAATTTAGGAAAAATAGAAAGGACATACAGGTAACAACATAAGAGTTGATTGATTCTGATTCTGATTCTGATTCTGAAACTTCTTTCAGAGTTTAAAACAATGCCACATTTAATTAAGAGCATCACTGATGTATTATTGTGTTTTAGTGTTTTCCATTTTTCTCTTACAGATATGAAGTTTAATTTATTCATTAATATATTTCATAATTGCAATCTATGTACATGTTATATTATGTGTACATTCCCTATATTTTCTGTGGACTGTAGCATTTTTTTTATAAATTACAGCCAACATTTTGTTTCTTAAACAGTCCCAGTCTTTTCCCATCTATTATCTATACCCATGATTTTATATTATACTATTAATATCATAACTACATTATGTGTACGAGTTCAGGATCACAGGGATCTGCTGGAGCCCATCCACCTCCCTCCCACAGCCGTACACACCAGTCCCCCCAAACCTATCTCAAATTTGAAAAGAGATACTTTAAGCCTTTTTTTTTCTTTTTTGTGCTTTGTGAGAATTCACATGACTTAACTGCCTTTGTGCTTTTCATACAGCCACAGAAAATACTGTTGTGACACTTCTATTTATCTAGGAACTGACTACGTTTGATATTTAGCTCCAGTCTGAATTTGCCAAAACAATTTACTGTGTTTTTATGAAGTGTGGATTCTGTTCAACTAATTAGCATGGAGTCCCACTGAGATATAAAGGACAGAGTTACAGCTACATTCTATGTTATCTCAGTCTTTCATCCTTCTTTCATGTCACGATTTTCTCCTGAATTTCAAAGAGCGTGAGTAAAGATCACACGCAGAAATTCGTTCCCCCACCCACAGTCGGCTTGCAGTTTGTCGTAACTGCCAGCAGAGGTCAGTGTCACCATGACAGTTATCACGGAATTAAATAGAAATCTTGTTTTATTTCTCCCTGACCGGCCAGGCCGACACTTATATGAAGATCCTGTTGCTGCTGAAAGATGAGATGTGAAAGTATCCTTCATCCACTTTATTAGTACAAACATTTAAACCTTTTGAAAATGATGTGTCAGACATGTGGCCAGCCTTTTTGCAACAGGAGAGAAAAAACATAATCTGTTTTCAGAATCCTACAATAAGACAAAAAAAGGACAGTTAGATGCAAAGAAGGTTGATCAAATCAGTATTTAAAACCCGCCTGTCAGAAATGTGGTTGTAATTACATAGTAAGCATTCATTCTGAGGGGAAGGGTCAAATAGGATATTGGGAGCAAACATACAAGGAAACAAATGTTATTTTCTTCAAAGTATAGATGACAGCAGATGTAACCACAGTCCAGCCGTTATTAAAAGATTATATGAATAAAAAGATTGATGCGGCATATGAGAAATCTGTATGGACATTGAAAGAAAGTGTATGTTTGTCGTTATTCAGAGAACACTTTTACACAGTCCCTCAATTCTGGGAGTGCTATAAAAAATGCTGGAGTATTCCTTTAAAGATATTGCATTTAAACTAGCCTCCCCAGGCTCTTTGAGGCGCTCCACACTCCTGAGTAAAGAAACACTATTCATCTCACTAGCACAAGTTATCTGGAAAAGGGATTCTCAGAGAAAAAGAATGATCAGAGTATTATGCACCATTAAGCACCATTAGACAATCATAAAACCAGATGAGGCCACTTTAGATGAATCTCTTTTACCATTTACTTCAAATAGTTTCATAAACTGTTTACAACCATCAATGCTGACATTTGCTAAAAGTGACCAAAAACTGGGCCGAAGCACCCGGCAGACACTCAACACAAAACAAAACTATGCAAACAAAATAGAGAATTGAATAAAGTTCAATAATACACATTTGTACTGACAAGATAGACCAAATCTAAGGTAACAACGAAAAGGCTGCTTTTGTTCATGCCCATTTCTTACATTGCACCACACTGAGCAATTAAATACAGTCCACAACACCAGAGAATTGCAACAGTTCTTTAAGGTGATTGTATTTTTGTATTTGTAAAAAATTCCTTGGCTTCGTGACCACTGTTTAATCAGACGTATCTCCCACCAGAGCCCTGAACAAGAACAGAAGTAGACCTGTGCATGTGTGCAAGTGTGTTGTGTCTTATATTTTCAGAAGTGAATCTCTTTGTCCTGCAGCTCATGTTCTTATAGCCTGTGTGGGTGTTTTAATAGCAGTATATTCATCCCTTGTGTATTTGTTTTACATACAATTGCACGCATGTGGACTGTGTTGTTGAAAGCTTCATGACTGTGTATTTCATGTAAACAATACAAAGAGACTCTTTATGTGTCTAAGTTGATCCTCTAAAGACCCATTTGTTCGTTATATAACCCAACAAACCTCGGCAGCATGATTTTACTGGCGTGCAAGACCTTGAGGCCAATTCTCCCCACTGTGGCTGCATGCTTGAGACATCCAAAAACATGTGTGTGAGGATGTGTGCGCCTCTCAATAGGATATGTGCATGTACTGCATGTACTGCATGTGCGTGACAGAGTTCTTTGATGTTTTGCATCCCTTTCCATATATTGTCAACGGGTTCAAAGAGCATTGGTTGTTTGTATGTTCTGTGTGTTGCATGCATGCCTTCAGGGAGCTGCTGTGCTGCAAACTCTTTCTGAGGCTTTGTGTCTGCCTCCCTACACTGTTTCCATGCTCCAAAAGTAAAATCCACAGAATAAGATTTAAAATTTACCATTTTAATGTTGCACACTCTCACACAAATAGTTACGCATGCCAGACCTAAAATTAAGGCATCACAATATTAAAACCCTCCTCTTCCTCTGAGAATTATCATCCTTGCTTCCACAGGAACATGTTTTATTACTGTTATTCATCACAGTAGCACAATCACGCAGACACACATCCTGTTCCAAATCATCATCTTTCCTCTCTATTAGCTGCTTTACTCCCTTTATTGCTGTCTACTTTACTCCAGCCCTCCGGAGAAGATGCTGAACATAACAAGATTCTCTGCAAACTAAAGTGGAGATCTAAGGGAGTAAAGTAGAGAGTTGTGCCAGCTAAAAATAAAAAACTAAAGTTGACTAAACTTTAATTTCACTGCTTCAAGACATCCAGCGTTTGCAACTTGAGAAAGCTGGGAATATATTCCCTTGAACTTGTCCAAATATTACTACAATCACAATCAAGTCGTTGCATACCTTTTATGAGACTCCCGGTAACCAATTTGTGGAGGGTCAAGGCAAACTTGACAAGTCCCTGTTTGCAGCGCCTGGCACACCCTGCCATCCTGGACACAGCAGGGCAGGGGCTTCCAAGTGCGAGTCAAGACCACCAGGAGCTGAAATAACCCTCTCAGATGAAAGTGGCAGATTACACAACTTCCTCCGGTGCAGTGAGTGAATCAACGCTGGCACAGGAGAGTATAGTCTTTTCCTTTCACTGTGTCGCCTTCCGTCCCGTGAAGCTGGAGGGGAGAAAAAGAAACTGTGATCTCCCGCTACTTCCCTGCATTCCCTGCCCCCACTCCTCCTCCGCTTTCTCCATCCCACCTCGGAATGAGTCCAAACTAGCGAGTGAGATGTGTATGAATGGAGAGTGAGGATGAGAGAGATGGAGGAGGTGTGTGAAGGAAACAGACTCAGCTGCGGGTTGTCAGCGGGGCTCTTATGTTCCAAGTTTCCAAGAAACTTCCCTCTCAGTGTGCAGCCAGCCTGTGGGAAGGAAGTAATGAAGCAATCTTATGGATTCCTCGTGCCTTTCTCTCTTCTCTTTATCTTCTTTCCTTTTCTTTTCCCCTCCTACTTATCAATTTCACCCCCCTCTTAGAAAGAAAGCAGTAATCCACTTCCAGCACCAGTGACATTGGACAGCTCCCACAAGCACAGTGACTACATGCACACAGAGAGAGAGACAAACACACACTCTCCACAACCCCAATAGCACATATAGACATTTGCTGTTTATCATTTAATGAAAAAGGCGCTTTGTAAAATGTAGTTTAATTAAATTCTGCATTTTTAAAGGGATTACCATGATTAGTAATTACTAATGAATGCATGTTACACTGTAATATGACTTAATTAATGCTGCAGTGTAATAACTGTACTCTGTGACAAGAAAGGAATTTAAAAATGCATGTTTAAAAGCATTCTGAAATAAAATTATGTGAGTTAAACATAAGAGTGTTGTAAAATATAATTAAAGCTGTGAAATCAAAAGTCACAATTTTGCAAAATTAACCTTTTTCACGTGCTAAATAAAGCTATATACTGCCACAACATAAAACCCACCAGCATCTTACTTTGCAGATTCCCTTTGTGCAGTTAAAACAGTTCCGGCCTATGAGAACAAAGGGTGTTTGCAGAGTTCTTGTTTAGTCTGAGACTGTCGTTATCTCTTGGGGGGTTGAAGGTACGTCTGTAGTTCTGGATCATCTCCACAGATGGTCAATAAAGGAAAAAATCTGGTTAATTGGAAGGCTGTGCCATTGTATTATGCTCTTTGTTGCATTCCTCTGTCATACCAGAGCAGTATTTGTGATTTGATGTTATTTTACAGTACTGTGACTGATAGCTATGCAGTGATAAGAAAAAATTGTGAACCCCTTAAAATTAAATGGATGTCTACATCAATTTTCTGTTAAATGTTGTCAGATCTTCATCTAAGTAAACAAACACTATGTACTTACTCTATTAACCTGCCATTATGATTTATTGTGTCTTTATTGAGCACACCTGGTAAACATTCACAGTGCTGGTGGAAAAAAGTAAGTAAACTTCTTTCTGTAGCTCTGGCTCACACCTGCTTAACATTCAGGAGGGAGATTTTGACCAATCCTTTTATTTTATTCATTTATTTTGTTTTGATTTATTTATTTATCCTTTTGGGATAAATGCTTCAGCTCAGACACATTTATGTTGTTGTTAATTTAACCTGTTGTATCATTCTACTTCTACTGAGCTTTAGATGGTGGATGCCTATCCTGATATCACCTTGTACAATATTTTGGTAAATCTTGGAAGTCATTTTAACCAGGGATAATGCCAAGTGGTTTAGGCAAGGGATGATGTTTGAATATCGGCAGGCTTTGCCCCATTTGTACCGTGCACGGTGCTGGGTAATATTTTCAACCATTTTAGCTTTTATTTTATCTGTCCACAAAATATTTTCCCAGTAGCATTGTGGATATGTTTTCTTTTTCTTTTTCTCCAGCATGTTCCTCTACTGTGCTCTATCGTCTCTTAAAGGACTTATGGCAGACTTATGAACATTGTCACTTCCAGTGATGACTTTGAGCCTTTAGCTGTTACTCATGGTTCCTTATTTGAGGATTCTGCGTTGTGCCTCTGAAGACATCTTGGCTGGATTAGAAGCATAGCCAGACTACTAATATGTCCCTATTCATAGACACTTTCTCCTGTGGCCTAGGTGATGCCGAACCACTGTCAGATTACTTTGTATCGTTTGCCAGCTATATGCAGATCAACCATGAACCCAAGTAGCTCTAAACAAAACCTCAAAAACATTTCATTGAGTGAACTCCAAGTGTGGAAACTGCTGAATCCCATTAGCTTTCATTTAAGTAGTTATGGGTTTACTTACTTTTTTCAATACCACCATGACTTATGAATATGTATGCTCAGTAAACATGCAAGAAACTATGATTGATTGGTTGTTATCAGCTGGAACACCTTATGTCTGGCTATTATTGTGACTTAGATCAAGATCAGATTACATTTCACTGGAAATTAGAGCAGAAAACCAGTACGTTCTGAGGGGTTCACATACTTGTCTTCATTATTGTATTGATATCTAACAGAGCATCTTATCAGCTGTTATAGCTAAAACTTTTAATGTTTTATCTTTAAACTGAACCCCAAAATTGCACTTTCTGAGATGTTTCTTTTTTTTTAAGTGGCCTATGTTTTGCTTATTTAATGATTTTATTACTTATGTCATTACCTTCTTTGGTTCCTTTATGTAAATAAATCAATACATTGCATCTTGAGCCTGACAGTGAAACTTTCATTGAATGTGTTTGACATTTATGAGACCCCTGATCCATCCAAGCTTTACACTGTGCCATTAAAATCCGTATTTAATGCTGGTATATAACTCAAAAGAGATGAAGACTCAAACAGAGGAGACGTGATAGTAAAAGGAGAAGCTCATGTGAGAGAAGGAAGGAGAAACAGGATGCTAGGGGGTAATCTCATAATGTTTTCTAGGATATATTTAGTGGTGAATCACATCTGGCTACTGGACCAACGGCTACAATGAAAAATATTAGGAAAAAAGAACACCTCAATGATGGGAAAATTAAGAGGAGGAGAAATTAAGAAATGCATCAAAACAGACAGTATTGGAGAGAAGAGAGAGATGCAAGCAGTGAAACAATAAACATGCAAATGAAAGACATAAAACAGGGAAAATAGAGAGGATTGACAGAGGAGAAGGGAAATGAAGTGGGAAGTTTGCCAGGAGGAGAGGAGAAAAAAAGAAGAGGAGGAGGAGGGGAAGGAGGAGGACAGAGGTGCGGCTGCTAAGATGCAATGTAAAACTCAATGTGCCATACATTCTCAGGGTGATTCGCCATCAAACAGAAAAGGTGCAGAAGGGACAGGGATCCATACATTTCTAGGGGATCTGAACATTCTGGGCTACATGTCCTGAAAGGTGGGATGATCAGACTTAAAACATGAAAGAATGGAAAGAGAATGAAAAACAAAACAGGAGGATGAGGGAAGAAATAAAAGCCAGTCGATGGTTGAGCTGAGGAAAAGAAGGGAGAGAATTGTGTTCTCACACACCACCACTGTTTTGGCCATTAAGCATGAAGGCGATTACCGCGCGGGAGAATTTGCATAAACATGCTTCTCGATTACCGCCCCCATTGTTCATGATTAATGAGATTACGGTTGCCTTTTGCATGCAGATTCAAGGATGTAATAGCAGCTAATTGCATGTCTCTCCCTAAATTAGAAGTTGCGCTGTTTGATGTTTGTTTCAGCATGGATTTGTTAAAAGTGATAAAGCCTTCCTTTCTCTGCCTGGTAGGGAGGAGAGACTTGCTGATATGCAATGTAGAAAATAAATATGCAGAGACAATTGATTGATAAACAAGAATGGAGGAGAAGTGAAACAAAACTGTCTGGAAAAAATGAAATGTTATTATGTTCTGTATAAAGCACTGAGAAGGGCGTCAAAAAGTGATACAGCGCTTATGTGAGAAAATGAAAACTCTTTGAAAGACGGCCTATTAAGCAAAAGCAACAATAATACTATAAACACAAAAGTGTGGCAGCAAAGCAGTGATTGGCCTCAATTATGAAGCTAAAGTAAAAACTAGGATAAGGAAAAAAAAAAAAGAAAAACACTGGAAAGGCTCAAGTGAAAAAATGATGGTCAGGAAGATGAGAGAGAAGGCAGATAAACAAGCAGGACAAAAAAAAGAGGAGATTGCTTTGAATGCTGTCAGAATTGAATCAGAGGCGGCCGGCTGTAAGCTCTGATAGTGCTTTGCCTCTAAATATAAACGGCACTGAGATGGACTGATAGGCCCACAACAACATGCAGACACGCTGATAATAAAGGTTTCACAGCCCATGACTAAATGAAGATGAAAAGCAAACTGTCACACATACAGTTTGCACACATACAAAGACACTTCTCACCAGTTAGTTATTGTTTGCGATGACAGTTTTAGCATATGAAGGTGTTGCAGCACTAAAAACGCTTGCAGTAACACACTCACACAGCAGGGATAAAGTGTGGTTCTACAAAACACGACAACTTTCTAGCATGAAGACCCATCTGCCGAGAAACAGCAGCAGGAGAAACCCACTTACACAGAAGGAAACGCTGCCCTTCAGGTCTGGACTCCACGTCTGCCGCCGCTCAAGGCCGGGGACACTCGATGCATCAGTGGCAGTGATGGAGTGACAACATCGCCTCTGGGTGAAATTACAACCTCAGCACACTATCCGTCCTCTCTCTTTTTCCTCATCTGATGCTCCTTTTCCAGAATCCCCCCCACAGCTGATGGCAATGGTCTGTCACAAACACAGCGTATGAACACAGACACACTCTCCTGTGGGACACAAAGTTCCCCTGTGGATCTGTTTTCTCTCACAGACACACAGTAGCAGATGTAGTCTCGGGCATCATGACAGAATAACAGAAAGCATGAACTACTGACCCCACCGTGACACATCATTTATCTACAGCTTTTATCTCCTGCTTCATCTCATCCCTTTTCCATCACTATAACCACCTTAAATGGGGAAGAATCAGAAGTGAGCTTGGGATCATTAACATCCAGCATGGAAAATATAATTAACAAAGAGACCATTTATTCACATAAACAAGACTTTAAGTACATACTAATGCACTGAGCACTGATTCTGTGCATCATGTGTTTTGTTGTGTGTAAATAATGAGGATGAGTCCTTCTAGACAGGGTAAGAGGAGTCCTGCGGGTCCAGCTGAGCTTCTTTGGGCTGATTCATGAACAAAAGCCTCTGCACTGCAGTTTTCATCAAAGCCTCTTTTGTTGGTTAACAAACACTTATTTAGAAGTACAGTCGAATACTAACAACTGTCACGCAGGTTTTTAACGTACCCAGCGGGCAATGGAGTAATAATGAACCCTACTGCCACAAAGACAAATCATATTTTTTTTTCCTTTAATTTTCATGGAAATTAAATACACGGTCAGCATAAAAACTTCAAAATGACAAAACAGGATTTCTTGTTGTTTGTCCTCGATGACATTTCGCTTCAATTCCAAGGAGCTTCATCAGTGCTGAGTTCTCATCACTAGTCATCAAAAATAGAGGAAGCCTCTTGGGTGGCAACTAAACCTCTTCACTCTGCAAACCTACACTGCACTTGAGGGGCCACTTCTACGTGGGGGGGCCTGGAGGATTCATACATTAATGAAGCAGGGTTGAGTTTCAGTTTTTTCACACTGTTTTTTTTACATCTGGTTTGGTGGTAGTGATGATGATGATGATGATGATGATGATGATGATGATGATGATGATGATGATGATGATGATGATGATGATGATGATGATTTTATCATGAAATGTTCTATAATTTTTCTATAATTAACATAATAAATAGAGCTAAATAGATTTCACAGACAGACTAACATCAAAGTTTCATCAAAGCCAAAAGAACAACCTGAAAATATTTTGTTAATTTAGTTTAATTCATTTCATCTGCAAGCTTGGCACACTTTTTTTTCTTTTTGAGTGATTTTTTCTTTTTTGGCACAAATGTTCAAGTTAAACCACGCTGGATGAGGAATGCCAGTATACTCAGCCAGTTTCTCGTCTCCCCATCTGGCCTCAGCTCCACGCTCGTTAACTGTGTTTTCTGCTCATTTTTCAGCTGATTCCTGCAGATGTTTTGATTCCTGCAGAAGTCCTTGTCAATTCTGAGTCTAATTGGTGCCAGACTCCAGGTATTAAAGCTCCCATTGGGCCATTCTCACTTTGCAAGCTATTAAAGCCACAGGTTGTTGATATTCACAACTTTCCTGTGGATCTGTCTTATCGTTGTCACCTCTGAGTTGCTTACCTTGATGCCAGCATGTCAAAGGTTGTGGTCACATGACTCAAGTAGGGAATTATAAAGAGGCCCGGGAGGAGAGTCAGTGCTGTCTCGTGGGTTTTTGATGGATGGTACTGAAGACACCTCATTTAAAAATGTTTCTGCTGTCTAGCCACTTTACATGGCTGGCCTTTGTGACCAGATACTTAGTTCTTCGTTTAATAAGATCATAGGATTTTTTTTTATTGATTTTTTTTATGGTCTGCAGGTTGTGTGCGTTTCAGTGTGATGCTTCAGTCTAAACATAACTGTAAAGGTGTACGACTCTTCTCTCACTTCAGTCTGTATCTCATTACAGATTCTTGATTTGTCAGTTTGACTAGCAGTCAGACCTGCAAAGTCCTTTGGTGGTTTCAAACTTTACGTTTCTCAAATTAAAGTTTTTGATTTTAGTTTATTTGGCCATACTGTAAGGGGAGACCAGTTAAGCTAGAAAAGCATGTTGTGAACGACTGATAAAAGGATAGAAGTTGAATCCACCTATACTTTTCCAGATGGAATAAAAAAAACTCACACAATGCACTGAGCAGCTGCATCATGAACTTGTATCTCATATACCTAAGCCCACCTACACACACACTCTTCATCTTCCACCCATGGGGCCATATCTTTCTGCTGAGCATGAACGATGACATTCTCAGAGGAGCTCTCATAGCTGCCGGGCACAGCAGGTGATTAATGATTCCTTTCTGCTGCTTATGCTTCTTGATCTTTCAACAGTTTTTGGAGGTTTGTATGTGTATCCACACCACCCACTCCAATAAATCTTTGTTGAAAGCACTTGTCAAACTCATACACCATCACACACAATGATCTCTGGTTTCGGCCTCACTGGTTGCCATCTAGTGTTTGTGAGTGGAAGGGTTTATTTTTTTAAATTGATCGCAATCTGCTTTGGAAGAAGGAATTAAACCACAAAGAGTTTCAAAACCAGCAATTCAGAGGATTTTTTTTTTATTGCTCTCCTAGGGGGAAAAAAAATGAGCATTTTCCTTCACGAATATGTGAAAAGACATTGATGTTCACATAAACACAGACAGGCGGGCAATGATTTGATATTTAATATCATATAAACATGTATTCTCTGTATAGTTATAAGGAATCAGTGGGAAATCAATAATATCTATTACTGATAGAAAAATACATTTGCTGCACCATGATCATTCCAGAACCGTATGTACAGTAAGTTGTAAGAGAAAATTATGTGTCTGCTAAACAAAAAACACAACGGCTGTGCAAATGTGACACCTAATAAGTATGAGAAACAACGTGTCATTCTCAAAAAGATATAGAGCATGTGACATTGGCATGTTTTTATAACATTTTCTACAAAAAATATCTGTCATAATCTCTCCTTTTTTATTTCTTCTGCTAGGTGTCTTTGATTGTGTGCAAATTCTACAACTTAAACAATAACTGGCTTCTGTGATTAAATGAATCCTGTAGTTCTGTGAGTAGAGGGAAACAAGTCTTTGGACTGAGTCATCCTTTCACATATTTGGCTTCATGTGTAAAAATCAAAATACTATTATCTTCATGTGTAATGTTGTCCCAGCACATTAGTCAGCGTGTTTTAGTGACAAGAAGGCTTCAGTGTCCCTTTAGCTGAATGTTCATGGCATCCAGAGAGGCGAAGCGGGACTCTTTGATGAAGCCTGGTGAGACATGATCTTACCACAGTGTGAGGGTGTGCAGCAGATGCAAACATTCCAGTATTTTCATGTCCTGCATGAACACAGTCAGTAAATGTTGGCCTCATGGGTTAGCTATTTAAAACATGACCGCCCTTGGTTTTGTTTTTCCTTGCAGTTCTTCAGGACTCGCCTGATTGGCAGCCTCTCTGTTGCCTTTCACCTGAAAGGCGCATCAACATCTTGCTCGTTCAAGAGGTCCTCCAGGTGGCACAACGTGGAAATCTTCTTCCAACACAGAAAGAGGTTGCAGAAATCTTGCACAGTATTTTGCCTGACATCTTCAGTTAATCATTTTGAGGTTAAGTGGCCGGTGGCAGGTCGCTGAATGCTCACAGGCAGGTAATAACCATGTGAGATGAGTTTTTCTGATTGGTTGACTGGAGCCTCATGTGGCATGGTTATTCCTGCAGTGTTACTGTGTGTCTCAGCTGAGATGGAGGTTACTGCAGGACAGGCCCTCAGAGGGCCACCGCTATAGATGGCTGTGCACTGAAGGGCAAAAACACACACAGGACACACAGGATAAAAGGAAAAAAATAGTTATTGCATGATTTCAACATCTAATATGCTACATTTTTTTTAATTTTTTTTATTTAGTTTAAGATTACAGGGAGAGTGCACATTAATAAACATTTCTGTAAATGTGCCAGTTTAGCCATCCTGGCTAATTTTCAACTACAGTCCCTGGGCAGGTGTGATGGCAACTACAACAATACATTAAAACAAGGACAACAACACTGTACACTTCATAAGGGCACATAAGAACACAGAATAGCACATAAAACACATATAAATATAAACAAATGAATAAAAACAATAAATACGTAAAACATTAAACAAATAAAACCTGCTTCATGTTATTTGAGCGGGTCACAGAGTATGGTCACACACTTGATTGTCTTTTAACCATGATTTTAACTCAATTTTAAATGAATGATATGTGTCATTGTTTCTGATATATGTTGGCAGACTGTTCCATGTATGAGATGCTCTTACTACTGAAAAAGCTGACAGATGAAACTTTATGACATTCGTTACGGTTTGTTTTTTTACATTTCTGTATCATCCACAGAAAACCAAATAAAATGTATCCAACTGATTACTAATTAAACTAGATTTAAAATAAATCTAACCTAAATGTCTGAAGGGTGTTTGGGACGGGTTGACACAAAAACAGGATGTTATCAGCAGCTGCTGTATAAACAATCAATGAATCATTAATAGTGCAAACAAACAGACAAATATGCACAAAATGTATTTTTAGACACATGAAACACAGATAAAAGTGTATCTGACAACACTGGACATACCTGCTGATCTTTTCCACCATGAAGGTTGAAATCAGAACAGAGTCAGCCTGAGGTCGTGTACGTGGTGTGGACGCTATCTGAGCGGAGACCATTCAAGCCCAGAGTCTGGACGCTGATGTGCACCGGGACACTCAGATCAATGTTTTCCAGGACACACTGGAGACAGGTACAAAATATGTATAGTTGTTAGTGGGAATAGAAGGCAAAACTTTACAAGAGACAACTCAGAAGCTCTCCAGGACTCAACTCACGCATGTGTCGTATCTGTCAGTTATCAGGACGTCGGTGGTTTCAGCACAATATCAAGGTAAATTACACCATCACTGATGTAGCTATAACATTGACATCAAATTATTTAGTCTGTTTTTTTTTACTTGTCTCTTACATGAACTTATTGTCTCTTATTTTTTGTGTATTTATATTGTCTGTATATTTTTGCATCGATAATGCACGTTTTCAAAAGTATACTTCTTTAAATATCTAGGGTCCAAAGCTACAAGTCAAAATGAGTGAAACAAAGTAAACAAAACTATAAGACTTTTTTTTAGATTGTTTTTTCTGGTAACAGCATGATTGTTACAGTTGATACAAATGCACCAGAGTTTTTGCTACCAACTTGGAGACTGCCGACATCTAAGATAAGTGTGATTTGTGTGAAGTGTCTCCTTCTTTTATTCACGTTGTCAAATGATGTCATAGTCTTGTCTTTGCACACACATCTGGAGTTCCCGATTATAAAGAAGTCTGATACCTTTGTGCACGCTGAGCTCATGACAGATTTGTGGAAGTCTCCATCTACAAACACCTGAATGGGTGACAAGGAATAATAAGAATGAGATTTGAAAAAACAGTAAAGTTCAAGTAAATGTCACAAAATGAAAAGCGATGCATGTTTTGCCTACCCTGTATCCATATACAAACGTGCCATTACTGCAGCCCAGCGCGTCCAGAGGTGGCCGCTCCCAGCCAATCAGCAGGCTGCTTTGCCCCACTGTTTTGATGACCTCAACAGAGCGAACCTCAGCTGGAGCTTCTGGATGGAATTACACATGACAAAACTGTTTACATAAGGATATCCTATTTATGTATTTCTTTCATGGTGTAATGATATTTCGCTTTCATTATTAACCGTTTTTTAACATTTTGCCAGTAAATGCAAAAGGACAACATTCAAAACTTGACACCAGGCTCAGATAATATATTAAAACTTAAAATTCCCATACGGCTGTGTGTTATATGAGCAATAAAAAGGGAATCAGCAAACATAGTCTGCACTGGAATGTGCTGCAACATTTTAGATTTAAGAACAAAAGGAATCTTAACAATTCTTAAACCAGAAAATTCAACTCCAGTGTATAACCTGCGCCATCTGATGACAAATAGCTGGAATGATTTTAAATGTTTACTATAAGTTCAAATGAAGCCTCCTTAACATCCTTTATCACAAGAAGCGGGATACGGGAGCGGGATACCTAGATCATACGAATAATTTGTTTTTAAATTCTTATTTGCTCAAGTTTCCAGATTTGGTGAAATTCAAAACGGCACAGACCATGTTTAAAGCCTGGAATACCGTAATAGTTTACCTGGAAACATCCAAACGTTATTTAGGAAAACAGATGGTATTCATGATTTACGGAATAAACACAATTTTAAACAGACAATGGCTCATACTACATTGAAAAAGATGTGCATTTCAGTGTATGGTATAACACTCTGGAACAATCTTGATGAAAGTGTGAAGGTCTGCAAGAACATCAGGCTATTCAAACGCTGCTATAAGCAGATTCTCATACTGAACTACCAACAATTGATGTTATAATGACCATGATTTTTTATTTTATTATTTTTTCAGTGTCTTTTTTTCTTCTGTGCATGATGCTTTTCTTTCTTTTTTAGCTACTTTTATTATGGTGATTGTTTTTGTTTTTTTTCATTGACTTTTTTTTCTTCTCTACTGTGCTTGATGCCTTTCGTTTTAGCTACTTTTTTTATTGATTCACATGTCTTTTAATTACTTTTATATTGACATACTTTTATATGTCAAGAAGAAGGGTATATACTGTATATATATATTATTGTTGTTATTATTATTATTATTGTTATTGCTACTATTATTCTTTTATACATCGGATACTCTTATATTGCAAGAAGGGGCCGGACTAGATAAGCATTTGCTTCTTCCTGTCCCTTCTTGAACAAAACTGGTTGTGCTTTATTATTATTGTTGATGCATGGTGTGTTTTTTTTTTAAATTGTTTTGTTCAAGATGAATAAAGATCAAATCAAATCAAATCAAAGAAACATGTAAATATCCAGAAGCTGTTTCGTGTGAACAGTCTTGATTAATGCATGTTACCTGGTTTGGGTCTCGAAGTCTTTTCCAGAACAGAGGCAGACTGTCTGGCAGCCTTGTTGGGTCTCTCAGGTGATGAATGAGCAGTCTGAGTGCCGGACGTTGTCAACATAGAACTATTACATGTGGGGGCTGCACCATCCATCTTAGCGGTCATGTAAAAAGTGCTCAACTTGGGGGCAGTTATATCTGTGTGAGCCGTTCTGGGAGTAGTGACATCAGAGTTGACAAAAGTGGTACATGTAGAATCAAGTATGTCTTGGACAGCAGGGACTCTCTTTGTCTGGTTGGAGGATAGAGTTAAAGTGGAATCAGAAACGGAGACAGATCTGCTGGGTGCCACGGTAGTAAGGGGAGAGTTAGACAACGTAGAAAGAGCACGTGTTTTGGATACACCCTCTTTAAGGCGACGTTTGGTAAACACGCTAGGATTCAAGGTTACATTCGCAGATCTAGAGGCAATAGCATCAAAAAGTGTTACTGTAAGAGTAGAGGTGGCAGCTTTAGTTGTTACTGTTGGAGTGTGTTGAGGTGGGCCTGAAACACTTGGGGGAGATTGGGTATGTGGAAAATTCAAAAAAGGGGGGTTCTCTGAAAGTGACAGACTCCTTTTTGGTTGCTGTTCTCTTCCTCTGCTCGCTGGTGCCTTGAAATAAAGAGAAAAAAAATTATTCAACATAAAATAGCAGAAGATTCAATGTTAATTTACCTTTGGAGAAGCATCAATGAACCTGAAAGCTGCTCATCAGAGTTTTCTGCAGTTGCTCATGCAAGTTAAGGATCTTCTCAGGGCTACTCAGCCTTCTGCTCAGACCGACTCGTGTACTGGAGAAGGGAGGGCTGGGACTCTGTGATGGTTCCTTTAAGTTGGCCAGATCAGAGGAGGACTTTTCTTTCTTGTCCAAATGATGCAATCCAAATTCCTGTTGTCGACTGGTTGACTGGACTTGCCCGCTGGCAGGAGAGGGCTGTGGTGAGATTAAGAATAAGTTGTTAAAAGATGGAACAGGATAGAACAGAAAATACAGACAGAAAAAAATGTTACTTCAATTTAATTGCAGAATATTAGCCAAAGATATTTATTGTGTATTTAATAAACTTAATTTAATTAGTTAATAAACTTCCAATCCTGTATCTTAGGCACATTACCAAAAAAATAAATAAATAAATAAACAAGGGATTTTTACAATTTCCACCTGTTCACAGCAATTAAAACACATTCTGGCATAAATGATACCAAACCATGACAGGCATTGTTGTGTCCCATTCTTCAAGTTAAAACATTTGACAGTGTGCAACAGTTAGGGATGTTTTCTTGATATTTCCTTTACAGAGGATGGTCAGACCAGTGTTCTGGATTGTATCTTCTACCCTGTTCTTTCTCAGCTATGCCTATGTAATATGCACAGTAGGATGTTTTACATGGATCCTTGCACAATGCATGGATTCTCCACACATTCTCTCTTTGGGACTGGCAGGCCACTCCCACACCCATGATCTCTTCTTCCTCAGCCACATCTATGTAATGTGAGCAGATTGTGGGTTTGCACCATCTTCTTGCAAAACGTTTGAATATCATAGGAAAAGATGTAGCCCTGAAGGCAACATATGTTGCAATAAAATCTCAAAATACGTTCCCGCATTAATTGATGCCATAACAGAAGTGCACATCCACGCACAGCTCCAACGTCGTAATTAAATATGCGGACGACATGACAGTCATAGGCTTGATGGACGGCGATGACGAGTCGGCCTACAGGGCAGAGGTCGGGTCACTGACACAGTGGTGTCGAGAGAACAGCCTGGCTTTAAACGTCAGCAAGACCAAGGAGCTGATCGTGGACTTTAGGAGATCAGAGAGAGAGTACGCACCTGTAATCATCAATGGTGCTGCTGTGGAGCAGGTCAAAGACTTCAAGTTCCTCGGAATTCACATTTCGAGGGACCTGAAGTCGCTACACACACCACAAAAGTGGTGAAAAAGGCCCAACAACGGCTGTACTGCCTGAGGCGTCTGAAGAGGTTCAAAGTGAGCCCCCGCATCCTCAGGGCTTTCTATACCAGCACCATGGAGAGCGTCCTGATGAGCTGCACCACGGCCTGGTTCAGAAACTGCACCGCTGCAGAACAGAAAGCACTGCAGAGGGTGGTGCGAACAGCACAGCGCATCGTGGGAGGGGAGCTTCCACCTCTCCAGGAACTTCATGAGAGACGCTGTGTGGCTAAGGCCCATAACATTATCCGGGACATCCTCACCCCAGCCATAGCCTGTTCCAGCCACTGCCGCACCCACGGCCGGGCAAACGGTACCGGTGCATAAAGAGCAGCACCACCAGATTCCTGAACAGTTTTTATCTGTCAGCAAATAGATTGCTGACAAAGACCTAGTTCTTGTGAAAGACTGAACTGAGCATGTCTCTTGCAAATAGAGATTTTTATATCATACATACAAGCCCAAGACTATTTATCGTTTTTCTATCCTTTTATTCCACATACTGTTTTTATCTTTTTTTATGTAGATTATTCATGCACTTTGTTTTTATGTTTATCTTTTAACTGCAAATGATGAGCCTGCACAAACAAGTTTTTTACCCATGTTACTGAGTAATACGATGTGACAATAAATATTGATTGATTGATTGACATGACCTTTGCTAACAAGACTGAAACACCCCCATCCCATCAGAGAGCCTGGCTTTAATACTTGTTTGAATGGTCCTTTTTCTTTTTGCTTTGTTGCACAAAGTACCCATTTCTTTCAATACAGATCTGGAATACTGACATTTCCATTGTACAATGGTCCATCAGATGCCTCCGAGACTAGGGAAGTCATGTAAAAGTCACCTGAATAAATGAATCTTTCCGTGTTATATTAACTAGAAGGAAAGCTATATCCGTAGGCTAAGATGTTTTCAACACCGATTATGTGATCTCACCTTTGAAGTACTGATGATCATCTCTTTCAGTGAAGCAGCCGGTGACATCTGTACAACTGCCTGTGTTTGCACGGGTGAGGTGGGCCCAGGTGAGGTTATCTTTAGTCTTCCTGCTCCAGCTGGTTTAACTTCACAGCAGTCTTGAGAATTTGTCACTGATTCACTGGCAAATATCAACCTGTTTTTCTCATTCCTATTACACCGTAGTTCAAATACAGGTGAGCCTCTGTTTTCTTGTTTGCTCGGTGAGGTGGATACAACAGGGTTGGTTTTATCAGGTATGCATCCATCAGCGTAGTCTTGAAATTTGGAAATAAAGTCTCGCGTGAACCCAATACAGCAATCCTGAGTTTGTGCGGTGTTTCCTGGTGCGAATGCTGCAGAGTAGTCCTGCAGAGCCACGTCGCTGAGCAGCTGTTCAACCTGCTGAAAGATTTCGGGGGCCACGCAACCATGTCTGCGCATGGCCTTCATCATTTGCAATAACAGGGTGTTCCTCTCCTGACACTTCACCACCAGCGAAGACACTTTGGCCTGTAATTGGAAAAAATGCATCTCAGACTCAATCAAACACTAAGAGCCGTTTAACTGCACAAACTCTTGCACAACAGTGACACAGAACAACACATTTACCGTACGTAAAAAAAACTATACAGTATGTTTCCTCACCTTTAAAGGTGCAACATCCAGATCTGTCAGGTTTTTCTTTTTAAGGAGTGCATCATACTACGAACAAAATAAAAGTAACCCCAAGAAAAATATGAATATATAAATAAAGGCATAGCTGAAAAGAGGCTGCAAAACCAAAGCTGAGTAGGTACTGACCTTCGCTCTGATGTCATTGTAACGTGCCCTGACTGAGACAAGAACAGTACTTGAATCTTCCCTGCTGCTCTGACCTCGTTTCAGAGCTATATACTCGGAGTTCAGCTCCTCTAGAGCAACGGTCTGTAGGGTTTTACACACACAGACACACACCACACACATACATATACACACACCATATCAAATCATACCAAGGGCGAACGGGAATATGCAGAAAGATGGTTAAAGCCTGTTAGTTTAATAGATATAGTCAGAACTCATGTTCACTGTTTTAAGAAACAGACTCGTTATGCAATTCTTACTTTGGCTTTGAGCTGAGCAGTGAGGATGTTGTATTGCTCCTCTATTTGTGCATTCAGAGAGAGAGCATCAGTCTTCTCCTTGAGCAGACCGGCCACCTTCTTCTGCAGCTCCTTCACCTGAAGCAGACAAAGTTATTAGGTCTAACAGATAAATGTGTGCTTCTATTTAACAGTGCACCTGAAGGGAAAGTAATTCAAAAACAAAATTTAAATGATGATGATCCAGTCTCTTCCAGAGTATATATGCATACGTTCAGTGTCTTAATTATACTACAGATGAAAATCTTTACAACAAAAGGTGCTGATTTAAACGAGAGATTTTTAAATAATTTTGAGCTCTAAGAGAGATATTTAATGGTAAGTTTAAAAGTCACTTTAGAAGGAGAAAACACCAGATGAGGAAAAACCTCTGACAACAGGGGCAAAAGTTTCATCACAGACTCTAACTGAGACAGAAGGAAAATAAAAGAAGAGGCCTTTGAAAGTCTGCATGTCTGTTGGCTAATAATATCAAAAACAAATTGTCTGGATTCGTGACTCATGAGTGTTTTTGGTGTAAGGAAAGACTATATGATTGATGAACATAGATAGTTGATCTAAAAAATAGAAATCAACAAAAAAGTGCGCTATGGATGGTTGCTGTGTTTTGGATCCAAAACTATCTCAGACTCCCAGTTGATAGATTTTCTTCTAAGTTTATGCAAAGTAGACTCATTTAAATAATTTCCATTAAAGCAAAGCTTGGTTCGGTGGTTTCTCCTGGTAAATCTCTGAGTGTAGATCTCAACTACTGGATTAGGTACACAATAAAGATCTTAAAGGGAGTCAGAATTAAGTGCACAAGGAGCACCCACAAAATATTTAATCTTTCCGAGTAAAGATTGATTTTTGTCTGCCACTTTGTGCAAAACTCTTAAAGAATGATTGATCAGTTAAAAAAAAACATTGCAATTGTTGCGCTGCAGATATCTTCCAACACTACCAGTACACAGAATTGTGCAGATCTCACTGCATTAAGATCCAGAACAGAAATCACTTTTTATGACCTCCGAGTTCTCGCACAGCAGTGCATGAGAAACTGTCATTACACAGCAATCAATACATCCACATGGGCTCAGAAGCACCATGGGAAGACACGGTCGCTCAACATCGTCCACAACCACATCCAAAAATATAACATGAAATTGCATTTCACAAGTAGGTGGCTATATATCAACTTTACACAGAAATGCCACCGTACTCTGAGCACAAGCTCATCTCAGATTGACAAAAAAATGGTGTCCAGATACTGCAGTCTGTGGTGAAACCATTGCCCATGATGCATCAGTGCCCATGATGTGAGGGTGAGGTGATCTGTTTGATTGTAACCCTAAATCTGGTTAAATACCTGGATTGCCAGTCTGTCATTTTCCTTTCTGGTGTCTGTCACCTTCTTGGCTGCATTCGTCAGTGTCATCACCTGCACAGCTGCTGCTTGGGCTGATTCTCTCTCCATCTCTACCCGTCTGGCTTCAGACTCAGACAGCTCACTGTGCAACCTCTTAGCCTGAAAGTACACACAGAAGAGTAAAGTTAGGAAAACTTTAAACGATACAACACATGAATAAGAAAACATTGGGCCAATATAGAAAATCAAATACAATACAAATTTTATTCGTTTTGCAGACTATATGAAAACACATTCTGCCATGAAGGATATTTCGAATATGAATGAATCATATATAAAAAAAAGAAAGAAAATAAGACAATCGTCTTAACATGAGACATAACAAGTACATATTTGAAAGGGAGTGAGAAGAAGTAAAACTTATAAACTCTCACCCCCTCTCCTTAAATATGACTAGCTAACACATGCGAACATAACATTATGCAAACATAATTAAAAAAAAATAATAATAATAAAAATAAAAAAACAAAAACAATCAAAACAAGACAATAAAAACATTGTAGCAACATAAGCTACTGACTAGTGTAAGAAAATAAGGATAAAAATAGATAAATAAAAAATAAACACTGTATCATTGCACCCAAGCATTTTGCTCATCCCTGTACCTCTGAAAAATAATATCTTTGTATTTTATTTTAAACGGTTTAATATTTGGACATTGCTTTAATTCCATTGAAAACTTGTTCCATAGCCTCACCCCGCTGACTGAAACACAAAAACCTTTCCTGTTTGTGCGTATTAATGTGACATTAAAATTACTTTTGCCCCTTAAACCATATCTTCCCTCATGAATACTAAATAATTTCTGTATATTTGTTGGTAACAGATCATTTTTTGCTTTGAACATTATTTGCGCTGTTTGATAGCCCACAATATCCATAAATTTGAGTATTTTGGACTTCAGGAATAATGGGATTGTGCTCCCAATGATATCAATCCATTTCAGGTATGACTTTGTCCCATTTAGTAATCAAACATTTGTGACGGTGTGCAACAGTACAGGGTGGGGATTTTCATCAGGGTTTCATCAGGGTGGTATGAGGTGGTTTCAATGTGAGTTAGCAAAGCTCGTTTACAATTTAATGGCATCACTAATGCAGAAAAGAAGGTTGAAATTTTAGAGCAGCATCTGCTGCCCTCAAGTCTGTCTTTCCATGAACATCCATGCATTTTTCAAGAAAACAATGCAATGCACATTCAAAGTCACATGTTATTATGTAGGCATAGCTGTATAAGAAGAGGCCATGGTCACCGGAGAGACCCACCTGCAGAACCACCTGTACCAAACACAGAATGTGTGGAGAATCAGAAGATTTCTCATTTTAAATCACATCATAGCACAGAAACTGCTCTTTTGAGAGTTGTCAATTAACCTTTTTTTTTAACTGTCGACTGGTAAATCTTCTGTTTCCCTGCTTTTTGACCTGTCTGCAGGATTTTATGCAGTGGATCACAATATTTTGAATTCAAGACATGAAAAATTGTCCCCCCATCCAATTCCAAATTAATTTTAAGGTTTTATTGTTAACTTTTAAAAATTTTAATGGAATGGTACCGTCTTGCTGTCAGAACTCCTGCACATCCATACACCCCATAAGAGCATCGTGGTCAACCAGCCAGTTTCATCTAGCCGTTCATGATTAAAGCATATGTGATCGAGCTTTTGCAGTGTCAGCCCCAAAGCTTTGGAACGGCTTGCCTTTTCATATCCGCCCTGCTCAGACCTCATCTCTGTTCAAGTCAGTGTTAAAAACATATTTCTTCTCTTTGGCTTCCAATTCTGAGTAGAGTATGACACCCAGACAGATATAAGACTGTACTGATATTTTGATCTCATTGTTTCTTAAATGCTTTTTACTATATTTTTTGCTTTTAAAAATATGGCTTCTGTTTGATTGTTATCTAATTGGAAAGCACTTTGGTCAACCTTGTTGTTTTTAAATGTGCCATATACATAAATTTGACCTTGACCTCAACCTTAAAAAAAAAGGTGAAAAAGAGCTGTTCTCTTCACAAACTGAAAAACATGTTTGCATGAAGAATGGGAGAATATAACAACTGAAAAGCTTAATTGTTTGGTATCCATAATGTTCGGACCGTTGCAACCCTGAAATGTGAGGGTTATTGACAAATTAAATGAAGTTAGGAAAAAAAGCCAAAAACATGACATCTTTTGAGTTCATACTGTGTAAAACGGTCAAAGAAAGAAAAATAATAACTAAATTCAACTGAAGTTGCCAACACTGACCTCGAGATGATTTTTCTCCAGGTCCTCTTGTGATTTCTTTAATTCTGCTCCCAATGCTTTATTCTCCCTCATCAGGTCACTTTGATCCTGTTTTCCAAACCATTTAACATGAAAACACAGTAATCAGTCCCAGGTTGCATGCCGTGTCAGAACTCTGATAGGATACTGGATAAATCGACAAAACATGAACTGACATGAACTGGATACCTGAATAAAAGTGTCTCCGTGGATACAGGTCTCATATCTTGATGCAGCCAGATCTCCCACGCCGACAACAGTCATGTTCGTTTTATCGGCTGTTGCTGGATTCAACATCTCCTGCTTGTGATTCTTCTCTTGTGTGTGAGTTTGGATAGGGAGAGTCTCAGGATTGTGTCTTTCCTCTTCGACACCCAGAATAAATTGTATTTTCTGCGTTTCCCTTAGTTTAAAGCAGCTGATGTGTTCATGTTTTCCTATTTCTTCTTTCAAATTGCTAACTGACATTTTTAATCCGTCATGGTCTTCTTTTACACCATGAGTTAATTGTCCCTGGTCTCTCTGCTCTGCGAGACACTTGAGGGAATTGGTTAGTGTATCTCTCTGTTGTTTTAAATGAAACACTGCCTGCTTTAACTGGTCACTCTCTGTCTTTAAATCTTGCAGTGACTGCATTATCTGATCTCTTTCTTCCTTTCCACTTGAGAGAGTTTCTATTATTGCCTCTTTATCTCTTTGAAGAGCCAATAAAGTCTTAGTTAGTTGCTGTTTCTCCTCTTCTAAGCCACTTGTGGACCTTTTAAACTGATCTCTGTCATCCTTCAGCCTGCAGACTACCCTACCCAGCCGCTCTTTCTCTTGTTTAAGACCAATCAGAGCCTGAGAGATGCAATCTTTTTCTTCCTTCAGTGCCCATATTTTGCGAGTTAACTGCTGTTTTTCCTCCGTCTGTGTTTGAACTGACAGTGTGGCTTCTCTTTGCTGTTCTTTGAGAGACTTTATGTTGCCAACTAGCTCTTCATGTTCTGTTTTGAGGTGTATTGAGTTTGTGAGTTGGCCTGTTTGATCTGCTTCTTCTCCTTTTAGCATACTAGTAATAAAACTATCTGCATATTCTTCTAGCTTATTCTGAAAAAAACGTCCTGATGTTGTAGCTTCACACTGAGGTTCAGGACTCTGTGATTCCTTTTTTGGCTCTTGAATCTCGATTAATTTTTGCTGAAGCTCCATAATAGTATTAAGATCATCCTCAGTCTTCTTGGTGAGTTCTGAGATCAAACAGCTTTGTTCTTGCTTCTCCTCCTCTAGCCTGGAAATGTCCTCCTGGAGTTGTGTTTGTTTCATTTTGATGTCCTTGTCTTTGAGTTCCGTGTGAGCCAGAAGGTCCTGTATCCGATCGGCCAAAGCCCGGTTTTCATCATTCAAGGCTTGGGTGAGATCGTCTTCAGCAAGTGCAAGAATGTTCTCGTCTCGGGGAGGAAAATACTGGGGATGATCAGGTCCATTACAGGAGAATTTTGTAACAATCTGTACAGAGAGGTAGAATTTGATCGCTGGTATAACAGATATAAAACAAACTTTCCTCAACTTAATGAACATTTGAGAGTTACAACCTGTGTGACATACCTTTTCTCTGTGCTTTGGCACTGTCTGCTGTTCCTGTTTCCTGAGCTCTGATTTCAGTTGGGCATTTTCCAGAGCCATCACCCTCAACTGCTCCCGTGTGTGTTGCAGGGTGACTTCCAGGTGCTCATCTTGCTCTTTCAGAACTTGAAGATCTTTCCCTAACCCTAAGCATTGAAATGCATTACTCAGAGCATCAGATTCCTCACTGGGACTTTCCTCCAAGCTCCCCAGTTTAAACTCATTTAAGGACTCAGTGGTGAAGTAAAGTGACTGGAAATTCCCACTGGGTTTGGAGACAAAGTGCTTAAAGAGGTTAAGAGGATCATGTTTTGGTGGAATTTTTGGCTTGGCTGATGAAGAACAATCCCCTGCTTCCGTCTCTGTGTGCTCTGCTGCACTCTGGTGGTCAGCAGGCGGAACTGCCAGCGAATTAGGCTGAACATGTGCTTCATCTGCAGTCGGCTGTATCTGTAGGAAGACAAGAATGTGCCATCGATGTGGATCTGAAGCTGAAAATAGCTGGATATTATGTGATAATTATACCTTATCATTATATAGCATAATTCTGATTTATATTTAGATTGATCAGCTGATCCGATTTTGCCAGAGCTATTGCAAAAACTGTTTTTTAAGAGAATTGCAGTAATTTCTTGAACTTTTGGAACTTTTCAAGCATAATAGTAGAAATAAAGGGACAGCTTTTGTTTGTTTGGTTTTTTTTTTGAAGGGGGGGTTGCTAAAAACTAGATAGCTAAAAGTTCTGACATCCATACACATGGATATTTTCAGCTTGATATATGCATTTCTAACATTATTATACCATACTTTTCTGGGACAGGAAAAGTGGTTGAGGCCTGAGCTGTAAAAGGCCGATCTCGTTTGCAGTTCTGACTGTCTTCATGGCTCCGTTACAGTGCTAGACCTCGCAGCATCCAAAGACTTTTCAAATGATCAATCCAGTAAAGCACTACTTTAACTTTTCCTCAAATACCAGTGAAAAAACAAGAAGAAAAAATCAACATGGAAATATGAGAAATATGAGAAGTTTGCTGTATTTGCATACAGGGACATTAGCTCTATATATAATCTCCTGACTTTAGCATAACCAATTAGCACCCCCCCCTCCAGCTGCATTTAAGTACATAAATTAAGGTAGGGACTAGCCTTTCCCCTGTACAAGTTCCCCAAAACATTCTCACAGCAGCACTGTTCCTGCTAATTGAGACACAGCAACAGCTGAGGCCCTGGAAAACTGTCCTTGGCCACCCACAAAAAAAGGAATTTACTATCTTTCATCAAGAGCACGGCATTACTATTTAAATCTTCAGAATGAAGTGACTTCAGCATCTTTCAACAGGGGGAAGTCTGTCGTGCAACAATACACATGCATGAGATTCAAGGACACTCAGGAAAAGCTTGATTGGAGGAGAAGAGCTCAAACCACAGCAGACACTTGAGAGAGCAACAGTAGATCTCAGTTACAAGTCTGAAGAGAAGCAGAACATGTTTACAAGTAAGCAGGGACTTTTTGTGCAGGAGGGCAGAGTTATGAGGAAGAGCAATACTATATCAGAGTGTGGAAAACACTGATTAACTATCTCAAATCAATATATGCTTTTATTAAAGTACTATACCTCCATGGTATCAGTTCAGGACGTATTAAAGGTTTTGTACTACGATGCTACACAATTAATTTTAAATAGTTTGTTCTAGAGTCCTACTTTTTTATCAAAGTAAGCTAAATTGTACTAATTGATCTGAGTGAATAGGCAGGTCTTAACAAGTATAAGACAGTAAATTACTGTTTTTTAATACTATACACATCTATATCTTTTTCTGTATTTCTTAGACTACATGAATGGCAATCTGGAAACATAAAACAAAATAAATAATGCAGAAAGAAGAAAACTAACCTAGAATTACTAATTTAAAGTTCTCATTTAGACCTTTTAATAGATGTCGGTGAGCACCTTTGTGGGGTCTTTTTTTTGTCGTTTTTTTTTATTTGTCAAGCCTCTCTCTCAAGAGAAATGTTGACCTGTGAGACTGTCAGATTAAGTGTTTTTTTATGCTCATAATAAAGTTAGTTGATCTTACACACCTCCACCGCGCTCCCGGCTGATGCTTCTTCCATGGCAGTGGTGTTGGAGGGCACACGGCAAAAGGCAAACGTACAGGTAGGCAAGCTGGTCCCAGGACTCCAACACGTGGACTCTTGTTTTGTCCGCGACTGAGGAGGTGTTTGGATGGATGCATTTCTGGCAAGTTTCTGGAGTGTGTGGTTCTCTTCTCTCAGTTCTTCAACCTCTTCCATCAGGGAGCTTTCTGACAGTCTTAGCTGATGCATCTCTGCTTTCGCCTCCTCGACTTTGCTCTCCAGGAAGTGGTTCTTCTCCTGGGCCTCCTGGAGCTGCTCTGTCAGTCCCCTGCGCTCAGTCATCCCATCCTCCTCTCTCTCCAGCAGCACCCTGAGATCCTCCTGCAGACTGATAATGAAGCCTCGCAGCCTGGCCTCGTTACGGGTGTCTTTAGTGTCTTTGTTTTGAACTGCCTCTACTCCGGCCTCTATTTTCCCCACATCTCCCGCTTGACTTTCTTCTCTCTCAGTTGACCTACTCGACTGCCACTGTTTCAGTCTCTCTTCCTTTTTCTCCTCTTCTCCTTCACCTTCTCCTCTCATGGAAGGCAGCCTGTCTTGTTGTTCCAAACGTCTCCCGTATCCAGCAGTGATCCTGACCGCTGTGATCGCCACCGTGCCAGTGGCAGCACTCACAGTCATGTCAAGCAGCTGCTTTTCCAAAGCGTAAATGCGATTCTGCAGGCTGTGCTCCCTGTCCCAGGCCAAACTGAGCTTGCGATGGAGTTGGGTTTTAAAGTTCTCAAAATACTGGGACTGACGACCCATCTCATCCTCTTTGGCCTTCAACTGCCTCTGGTAGCGTTGCAGTCGCTCCCTCCATACTTGTTCCCTGTGCTCTTTTTCCTGAGTCTGAGAAGAAGGAAGAAGAGATGCAGTTTACTCCGATGTTATTACTCAAAGCTATGTTGATTTTGAATTTCATGGCAGCAGGATGTTTATGTTTCAAAAGGTTTAGCATTGGTCCATTCAGCCTGTCACCCAGACTCTGGATAGTAGAATATGTTGCTTAAAACCTGAATCTATCGTTCAGTAATAATAGTAACAATAATAATTCACTGATGGGTTAGTAAAATTGCCTTGTGCATTAATGTCCCTCCCCCATGAAATCATGTATGCTGACTTTTGTACTGTATGATGAAAAAAGCCAGATGGTCCATCTTTTCATCTTTCCTGAATCTGAATCTTTATCTTTATTTCGGCTTGTGCACACTTTTTACAAAATAAGATGAAAAGGTAAAAAAAAAAACATTTCCTTTGCCGAAAAGGTGTAGGCTGAAGCCATAGCTTATAGTGCCTACCCTTTTTTTCTTATGATCAGCTTAAATGTAAGACATCAGCATTACGCCGTTGAAACAAACAATACATAAAAAGACAAAAATAAGTAAGACAAAACACAAAATTGACGTTTCACATTCTAGAATGTTCCCGATAGTATACTCTATATTCATAGTGTTTTATATTTATTTACAGTATTTTCTTTAAACATTTCCTGAAACTTGAAGATAGAACTACACATTTTTAGTTTGTTATTACAACTATTCCAAATTTCTCTAGCCTTAATTGATGTACATCTCTTTTTAATATTGGTTCTTGCTGTCATCATCTCAAACATGAGTTTCTGAGCATAGATATATAAATCTGTCTAAGTAAAAGTACGGTAGTCATTTAATTCAGAGATCACAATTGTAAGTAAAATGAAGAATTGTAAACATCTTAGTTATACCACCTTTTCAAAGCTTTATGAGGCCTGTGTTTCTCCAATTCTTTTGTATGCAGCGGGGGTATGGGTGGGTAAGGAGTTGTCCAGAGTGAATGCTATTCAAAATCGGGCTATTCGATGTTGTTTAGGTGTGCACAAATTTACTCCTGTGCTGGCTTTCCAAGGTGATATGGGTTGGGAGCCGTGTTTGATTAAGCAGAAGGGGGAAGTGCTTAGACTTTGGAATCATCTGTCTTCTATGCCAGAGGCTAGAATAGCCAAAAAAGTTTTTAATTGGGACAAAGCACATAACTATCCTTGGTGTCAGGGAATAAATGCTATCTTTAGTGAAACTGATCTACAACATATTTTTATAAATGGTAGCGGTGTAATATTCAGTATGTGAAGCGTATGTTATTCTCTGAGTATAAAGAAAAATGGGCCAATGACATCTGGCATAAACCCAAACTTAGAACTTACCGGTTGAGTAAGTGGATAAGTGGATATTATAATTTTGTGTTTGTGTTTTTGTTTGTACGCAGTTGATGTTTGTTTGCTGGCGTTGGGTATCTGTGTCTTGTAAGCCCTTATAGGCTGGGCACCTTAAAGGTGTATGACACATAAATAAAAAACAATTCATTCATTCATTCATTGTAATATTAGTATTGTATTCTTTAAATCCAACTCAAGATGTATTCCCTCTGCTACAAATGAGAAAACATGGCGTGATATGTAAGACGGATATAAACATTGCAGGGGTCGGTTTGATAAAAAAAAAATGGAAAAAATAATAATACTTTTGTAATAATCTGTTTGATTAGTCACATCACTACAGAAGACCTTCCTAACCAATATCCAATTGCAACCAATGAAAAGTTAATCCTGGCTCTGACTGCCCCTGACAACCAAGCACTGCCATCCGTTTATTATGCAAAAGTAGGTAAGTGAGTAAAATTGTATTTATACAGCAACTTTTAAAGCTAAAAATCACAAAGTGCTTCACAGTATAACACAGAACAAAATGTAAAATACCAGCTAGGCAAAAGCAAGTTTAAAAAGATATATGTATAGCTGCTTTTTAGAAGAGATCAGAGTGTACAGATTTCAGAATGAGAGCAAGGGAGTTCCAGAGGGAGGGAGCCACGGCTCCAAAGACTCTGTCAATCTGTAGTTTTCAGCTCGTTTGTTTGCTCTATAACAAGCAGACCCTGGTCTTGTGATCTCAGGGACCTGCTAGAGATGTGAGGCTGCAAAAGGTCTCTAATATAAACTGGTGCCTGATCATTTAAAGTTCTATGTGCTAATGCCAGAATTTTAAAATGCACTCTGAATGGGGAGTCACCGCAGCTTGATCAGTAAGGGATTGGCAAGTGAAAACTTGATTTTACTAGCCTTGTAGAAGCGTTCTAGACAACCTGAAGAGGTTTCAGTTATATTTTACTGAAACATGTAAAAACAGAGTTACAACAATCGAGACATGGTGAAATGAAGGCATGAATGATCATCTTCATCTCAGATCATGACACAATTGGACTCAGCTTGGCAATATTTTTTAAATGCTAAAAAAAAAATAAACAAGAGATTTCAGGTTAGGATCCAATTTCAAAACAGGGTCAGGAGATACACCAAGGTTCCTCACTGAGGGCTTGATAAATGAAGCAAGTGGGCCAAGAGTCTCTGCTATCTTGGGGAAAAGCATGCCCAGGTCACAAACAAGAACTTCTGTTTCTGCATAATTCAGTTGAAGAAAATTGCCATTCATCCAACTCCTGACAGAATCCCAACACCTAAGTAAGATCTGTATCTTAACCCGTTCCACTCCAGGGTCCCTACTGCAGAGAAGCAGATGGGCACTGAAAAAAGGAGTTTAAAGGGTTAAAAACATCCTGTCATCAAAAAGAAATGTAGGCCTCAATATCATCAGCATAGCAAAGATAAAAAATGTCTTTAAAAGAGCCAAAAATATGTTGCAAAGGGAACAGATATAAAATAAACAATAATGCCCCTTAACAGAGGCTTGTGGCACACCAAAGGTAAGTGATGAAGAAGATGACTTAAATTTAGAAGCAGGCACAGAAAATGATCTTCTAGATGGATAAGAGACAATTTTAAAACAGGAACCTGATACCACAACCCGGTGTTTCAACCTGTTGAGCAGGACATGAGGATCGATGGCGTGAAAAGCTAAGGACCAATAACAATAGGACAGAACAATGTCCTGCAACACTTTGTATCAGGATGTCATTAATGACTCTAAGGGAAAAAGCAGACTGAAAATGATCAAGGATGCCATGTCTATCTCAGGTGACTGTAAGCTGCTTAACAACAACCTTTTCTAAGATTTTAGAAATAAATGGCAAGTTTGAGATGGGTCTATAGATGCTGAAAAGGGAAGGATCAAGCCCTGACTAAAGAGTGTATACTTTTGTGTTTGATATGACTACCAGTCTTTCACAAAACACAACCATGTCACTTTGTGTTGGTCTGCATAGGTTTTTCACATTTCCAAAGCAATGTTGCATCACAGTAAAAGTGTCCAGCTTTCCCATCTGTATACAGTGACATCATTACCAAAATTAACAATTTAGTCGGTAAAGTCCGAATTTTGTTTCTTGTTTTTCATGCTTTGCTATACAGACAAAATTTTCATCAAGTTACACAGTTCACTAGAGAAAGAAATAAGCTCACAAAATAATTTTCCATTACTGTCTCCATTCCTTGTATACCACAAAAACATTTTGTTTATATCTGTGACCTATGTGAATTCAAACAGCGGAAACAATGTTCTCAGAACTGGGATTTTGTTTGGCATGGTGTTTTTAGAGACACTCACCATTGTTCTGACCTCATCCCTCAGCATGTGGAGTCTTTGGTCCAGCCTCTGGGAATGCTGCATGCTGGGGACCTGGGAGGCAGAGGCTTCCTGATCTCTCTGTACCAGCAGGCCTCGTCCAGATCTCTCCAGCTCTCGGATCCTAGCGCAGGAGGGCAATAAAACAAACTCCCGTCAGATCATCTTGATATCTTCCAACAAATTTGGATCTCAGCAAATGTAAGTACTTCCACTGATTTGAAATTCAGTTGAAGAGGATGGTAGTTTCTCCTGCAAACAGTGTGCTCACATGCAAGTGTACAGTGCAGTCAGTTGTGTGTGTGTGTGTGTGTGTGTGTGTGTGTGTGTGTGTGTGTGTGTGTGTGTGTGTGTGTGTGTGTGTGTGTGTGTGTGTGTGTGTGTGTGATACCTGATATCACCTTGGCCAAAAGTGAGTATATAGTAGCAGGTGTGTGTATATGTGTGTGTCACTGGATCCCCTCACTAATGCTCTCACCGGTTCCTCAGGTGGCCGTCGGACTGGATGGCTGATTATGCTTTCTCCTCCAGGATCTTTACTCTGTTATACAGAACCCACAGGCCCGGGTCAGTGTCTGTAGAGTCTGTTACCATGGTAACCAAACTGCTTTTGTAACCCGTTGTGTCTGCTGAAGAGTTGGCATTCTCCACCGATCAGCCCGTATCCACTGAAACAAAAAAGAGCAAAGGGAAACCTGAAAACATTTTCCAATGACTGTACTGTCACACTGAACAAACAGATACAGAAATACAGAAAAAAAAGAATACACTTAAAATGAAGTCATCTATTATTCACCACGTCAACAGCTTGAAGGCAAGTTGTCGAACAGAGGTATCACTCAGGTTACCCAACCTCCTAATCCTCCTCCTCCAACCTTAACCACTCTGTATAAAGCATCCCTTCCAGAGTGTTTTCATGGCAGCTTTTAAATAAATCTTCACTCATTTCCATTTAACAATGCTGTTAATGTTAACATAAAAAAATGTAACCTATACTTTAAGTCTGGCAAAAAGACAGTTTAACTAATACATAATTATGGACAAAACCAAATTTTGTCTTGATTTACAACAAATTCCATTCCAGAAAACCAGATTATTGTATTTTGAAAGCTGTAATGTTAAATGACTAAATCTAAAAGGTAAAATTATAAACTGACCTGCCCTTTGAGTTTCCACTGATTGTAGTTTCGTGCACTCAGTGCAACAAGTTCAGCCTCTGGCCTGTGGACTCATTGCAGTGCGGTTTCCTTAGAAACACCACAGACATTCGACTTTGCCAGAATCCTCCACATCCAGTTGGCACTCATCCTGTTTACCCCCTCGTGCAGCCCTTTGCTTTCACTCTTCTCCCTCCAGCTTTTGATTTTTCCACTGGGCCTCCGTTCAGCTGAGGCTGCAGCTTTTGTCCTCTTTAGTAAAATCTTCGGATTAAGAGTTTTCCCTCAGTAAATCTGTGTTTGCTTCTCACATTGTAGCTTTACGTTCCATGTTCGAAGACCACTATAGTACATAGTAATTATAAATAAATCTCACTTTAATCTCAGGTATATAGGGTTATTTATTATATTTTCAAATATGTTTGCATTCCAGGTAAGTGTCATTTGCAAAAGTGCGTGATTATCAAAAAAGGCCATATGGTTTTGTGAACTGTCTACAAATGCATAAAAAAACAAGTTTTGTTTCATCCTCGTTTGTCTCCATAGCACCTTAACACCTAAGAAAACAAAAAGGTTCCTATATTATTGTCTTCATTTTGTTATCAATAAGTTATTATAAGCACTGTAATTGTGTTAAATACAACAAAAACAAGTTCTACCTGATTTGGGTCTGCAATCTTTTTCATTAAGGCCAAAGAATAAATGCTAAAGAGAAAAACAAAAAGAGGAACAAAAACTAAAGGAATACAAAGGGTTTCATTGGCAGGTGGCAAAGGAAAGAGAAGAAAATAAGTTGTTAAATTAGTACAACAGCACAAGAAATGAGCACAGCAGATGTAAACAATTATAAATTCTTTATACATTTGCTCATGCTGACATGAAAGAAAGAATCAAAGAAAATTTGAGTTTGTACCTTCTCTTCTATTTCCTTTATTTGTCTCTTTTGCAAGTCAATCCTGTCCTCCAGCTCTCTAATTCTCTGCAACAAAAAACACAAATGATGAGTTGTCAAAATATGTTATAAAACAGAGCAGTTTTTGTTTGATCAACAGTTTATAAAACCACTTTAGTCCTGTATTCCATTAATCTGCTGTCCTCCCATTATGCCCTCTGTCTCCATGACAGCCATTTGGAGGAGTATGCAACCATGGCAACAGAACAAACTTAACTGTTAACAAAGGATGGGACTTGGCGACTTTAAGACTAAGCTTTGTCTTTACTGAGTTATAAAAACTACACATTACTTCTACACAACGGGACAGAAATTATGTTTACAAATGTATTTTCGTCAAATGTTAAAATAATTTCAGATACACATATGTTTATCGTGGGTTTACGGGCTACTCTGTAGTTGAAGCTCTGTGAATAGTTTGCTTGGACATCATTTGACAGTTAGTATTGTGATTTATGATGTATTAAGAGTTTGTATTGCTCTGAGGTTAGATGTTACTGAGTTTAACAAGTTAGTCATGAAGTTGTGGTTGTTGATGTAGTCGATGAATAACAAGTGCACAGGCATGGTTGTAATACATCTAAGAGTACGGCTTGTGTGGAAACATACTGAAGGAGCAGGGGTACTCGGATAAAAGTGAATCACACACACACACACACACACACACACACACACACACACACACACACACACACACACACACACACACACACACACACACACACACACACACACACACACACACACAAAATGTCATCTGCCATTTCTCACCTTCTCATCACCCTCCTCCTCTACATTTGCACTTACAAACAGAGTTACAGGGAGCACACAAAGGGATACTGCATCTTTTTCATAGCACCAGATGTCTGGTGGGGGTCAGAAGCGTCGGGCAGTTACCAAGGGTCAAACTGAGGACGGGCAGGACTCAACAACCTGAACGGGTTTGTCTTGAGCCTTACCTGCTGGGCCTGCTGTAGGAGCTCCATGCGCTCCTGTAAGATCTGAGTGTCAAACTGCCGGCTCTGCCGGAGAATCTGACGCCGCAGCTTGTCCACAGCGAGCCTCAGCTCCTCCCTCTGCCTGTCTGTCAGCGACTCGGCCACCGCCTGGCATGCCGGCTGCTCCTGCTGCAGAGCGCTATACAGCGTGGCCTCCAGCTCCTCGATCCTCTGCACAGCCAGCCACATTTACACCCACACAGGTAGGACACACACGCGGGCATGCACATGCACATGCAGAAAGACACACACAGGCAGGCACAGGCACGCACACAGACAGATACACAAATGCACACAAACACACACTACTGTGACCGTGGCAAATATGGTGAACACTGTTTCACTTAATATTGGCTACTAGTTAGGCTTGAACTTTACATGGCAGCCGTTTTATCAGTTTTATCAGTGACAACACCGGGATGCTTCACCGTGTCATGGTGATGGAGCAAATACCATGTAAACGCCAAGATTTGTCCAAGACAATATCAAGTGAAACTTTAAAACACAGGCAAACATCTAAACTGACCAAATAAACTGGTTAGAATTGTATGGATATTACCCTAACTGTAAATTCTGCTCTCAGTTATGATATAACTTTCTGACGCTAATACATATAGAAATTAAAATCTTATCAAATCCATTTTCTTAAGAAATTCAACTTCAACTTCCCGAGGATCTGGTCATAAACACGCAGGCAAATATCCCTGCCAGCTCAGTGGCTCAGCTCACTGGCAATAACTTTGACTTGAATTGTAAAAGATGCAGTATCCCAACACAATGTGAGAAAAGATTACCCTGATGGAACATGTGCATTCATGATAATTAATGCCATCTGAAAGGTTTGTATGGCATGCTGGAATGACAATGTTGTGTCCCTGCATTCCTTAAATCATTTGTCATGAGCCATTATGCCTCTCACGCAGCCCTCAACTCATATGCAAGTTCAGCTATCTTTAATATGAAAAGTACTGCAGTTAGAACCACACTCTATAATAATGCTCCAAGCTTCATACCATGTAGGCCTGATCCAAGGCCTGCTTCCTGTAATCCAACTCCTCCTCAAGGAATCCCTTCTGCTTGCTGAACAGTTCCTACAAAAAGATGCAATAAAAGTGGAGTAAATTACAAAGGTTTTAAAGTCAAAATAGCAAGCCTAAAATCCAAAAAAGATTCTTTGTGTTCGTAACTCAAAAATCACACTTCATTTGTGGTGCTGGGATAATTTATCAGATAATTATTTTGAATGTGGTAACAGCTGAACAATCTCAAAGAAAGTTCTTCTGTACTCTTTTCTCACTTTGTCATTTTCCAGGTCAATCATTTTCTGCGTGAGGGCAGCCTCGGTACTATCAATCTGCTTCAACCACTGTGCAGGAACAGAGAGATGAGAGGATTGATTCAAACTTTCTCAAATTCATATTCATGAATTAGTTATAGTAGTAACAAGAACGTCTTTGTGCAATGTGCCAGAGGGCCTTTTGGTTACCTTTTCACAGAGTGAAATCACTGTCCCTGCCTGGATCACTGCCACCTGCTCCTCATTCCTGAGATTCTACAGGAAGAATCAAGTGCAGTCATCAGACATGGTTTGACTAAATACCGTATATATTAACTATATTAATCCAACAGTGTGAGCAAACCCACCCCATTATCACCCAGAATGTCCAGTTTCTTCATCAGCTCTGGGATGATTACATCCTGCACGAATGTGAAAAGCAGAACATCACCTTGGTATTATGTAAATGCTCCTTAAAGTAAGTAGTCATATTTTTATTGTGGTCTTTTTACCTTGACACCTTCCTGGTGACAGTAGCTCTGCAGGGCACAGCTACTGTTCTCAGCAAATGTAGACATGTGGAGACTGAAGGCAGGAGATCTGCGCTCCCTCTCCTACAGGAACACACATCATGTTAATACTGAACATATCCAGATAAATCTTACAGTAATGCACTCTGAAACACTAAAGGTGGAGACCTTCCTGTGCCCGCCACCTATAAGAGGGGCCATATGAGTCGGATGGGTACCAGCTGTGGACATGGGCATCAGCCTGCTGACCCCCAGTTACGGAAACTGGATCATGGGAATGTCACCTCTCTGGTGGGGAAGGAACCTCAGCTTGTGCGTAAGGTTGAGAGGTATGGACAGATACAGCAGGTTCACCTCAACATACAGCAAGCATGGGCAGTTCCCAGACTTGTAGTCCAAATCCTTGGAGTTCATGCTGGAAGACCCTTCTAGCGGGAACTCTGTTTTTCTGCTGGGAAACGTCAGTGCTTCTGTGCACACCCTGGTATGTGCATAAGGACACGTAAGGATCAGAAAATCCTTGGTTAAATTTCGATGATCATTTTTATAATTTTGCCATTTGATTTAAAGCCATGTGTTCAGGCCACTCTGGTAAAGAAAAGAGCTCAACTGGCAAGTTGGATCAGATGGTACAAACAGAACAGGTAACCTCCAACATATAGTAAGGGTTTGCTTGGTGCATCTGGCTGGTACAGGGGAGGAGGAGGACACTGAGTCTGAACGGGCTACAGTATGTTCCACGCTTCACTGTTGAGGGAGCCAACCAAAGCTGCAGCCACAAGGCTGTCGTCTCTCTCAAACTCGAGTGAGACAGGCTGTCAGGATTTAGAGGGGGGTCCTATCGAGAGATACCCACAGGTCAAGTGGGCTGCAGCCTTGGCAGTCCCTGAGGCAAAATCCCAGGTATGGGAGGAGCAGTGAGGCTGTAGAAAGCAACTTTCTATCGGCCCCAGGAATATTCTGGCTGCTGAGGCAGCGAAAGCAGTGTTCCCCCGACACTGTGAGTGAGGGTGGGTCACTGTTGAGGTCAATTTAAAGTATTCTTTACACTGTCTTTGGATAGTGGACGGCTCTTCCCAGGCTGTGGAACAATGGACCAGCTCTATGTCCTTGCTAGTCAGAGAGGGGGCATGGCAATTTGCCCAACCAGTCCACGTGTATTTTGTGGACTTGGAGAAGGTATTTAACTATGCCCCTATGGGTTTTTTGTTTTTTTGTTTTGTTAAGGTGCCCTGGGAGTATGGAGTACTGGGTGAGAGTTTGGTTTGCCGGTTGAAAGTCAGGTTCTTTCCCAGTGAGAGTTGACTCATCACGGCTGCACTTTGTCACCAATTCTGATCATAACTTTTTCTAGGCACAGCCAAGGAGCACAAGGGGGCCCAGTTTGGTGACATCAGGATTGCAATACTGCTTTTGGTAGATGGTGCAGTCCTGTTGGCATCATCAAGCTGTGATCTTCAGCTCTCGCTGGAGCGATCTGGTGTGAAGCAGCAAGGGATGAGAATCTGAGACCATAGCTCTTATTCAGAAAAGGGTGGAACGCCATCTACGAGTCTGGAATGAGATGCTCCTTCAAGTGGAGGAATTTAAATATCTCAGGTTTGTACCTGAGTGAGGGAAGAATGGTGCTGTAGATCAACATGCAGACCAAAGCAGCATCTGCAGTTCTGCAGACTGGTCTGTTGTGGGGAAGATGAGAGGAAAGGCAAAGCTTTACTGAGCCATTTATGTTCTGAGATTTGTTGAGTTTGGTTTGAGCATCTGCTTGGGATGCCTCATGGACGCCTAGCAAGGTGTTTCAGGTACGTCTGACCAGGAGGCCCTGTGGCCAACCCAGGAGACACCAGTGGGATTATATCTCTTAGTTTACTTGGGAATGGTTTGATATTCCCCCAGAGGAGCTAGAAGAGGTGGGAGTAAAGAGGGAGGTCTGGGCCTCTTTGTTTGGACTGTTGCCCACTTGAATCAATCGTGGATGAGCAAAAGTTGGCAGATGGATGGACGGATGGGGGTGGTGACTAGTGTAAGAGTTCAGATGATTGACAGTGAATGGAAATGTGTGCTCAAAATTAAATGGGAGTGAGTGAGGATGTACTTACATGAAACTGAAAATAGTGGTCAGGATCTGCCAAAACGAGGGAGATGAGAACCCAAATATTTCAAAAGGGACAAACAGGCAAGGACTCATGCTACCTAAGAATGTGAGCTGCCATTTTCCTACATAAAGATACAACTGGAACACAAAAAAACAACAACAAAAACAAACAAAGTGGGTATCAACTGATGTGGTGATGTAACTATATTTACTTCAATCTATTATGCTACTCCTTCAATTACATGCCTTATAATACTTTAATAATTATGTTCTTCAATTTTCCTTTGTATACTATCAAAAACACAACAAATCGTGGGAGATGCATGCAAAAAAATGACAGACAAAAATGAACAAAGTTTAAAAATGGATGGTGAACTTAAATATGTTTATTTAAAAATTATATTCATCTTCACACATTTGTTTATAAAAAAAAAAACATGTTTTATCCAGTTCAGTGAAGGGATATGCACACAGCTGCCATGCAAGACCAGCACAAACAGATGGAAATATTGAGGAACAGGGAGGAACTGTATGTGTGTATATGAAAAACACATGTCTGTTTAATGGTCGTCATTGTATATAGGTTTTGCGCCTGGAGCTGAGACTGTTGTTGTTGTTGCTTCCTGGCGACAGTTTGGTGTTGGTACAGTCCCTTACTTCCAACTCCAGCACCCTAAATTCCAGCAGCTCATTCTGGTCCCGAGCGTCCTGAACCTCGGCCTGCAGACGCAACTCCGCCTGTTGGAAAGCACACATCTACACACACAAACACCCCAGACATGTTACTTCATCGGTATGGTATCCAAAAGTTAAGATCTTTCACATCCAAGTTTATTGAGAGAGGAAGAGATTAATAGATGGATGTGTAAGAGCTTCTTAACTTCACTGTCCATTAACAGAGGCTTAATTACTGGTAGTGCATTATGGCCTGCACCAAAATAGTATGTCAGATATTAAAAAAGGGTTTAACTTAAGATTGGATTCTCAATTTAAATACAGTTTTGTCCATAGACACGATTAGTGCCACACCTTAAACTGGAATGAACGATTGCAAATTATCACAGACTTCTGCATATATATTCTTGCTTAGACACTTGCAGAATTTTAGCTACTATATCAGCCAGTGAAGTTTGAAAGTTTATTATTGTTTGGATTTAAAAAAAAAAAAAAAAAAACACTGAGCAAAAAGAGAGAAAAACTGGTTATCAAAATTAGCAAACTAAAAAGGCACAACTGTCGAATCATGATTAAAAGTGTACCACAAGTGAAGAAAATAGCTCTAGCTGGCACAGAATACGTGAGTGAGTGAATAAAGGCCATCCAATTTACCTTCTCGTGCAGTTCCTGGTTGGTTCTGATCAAGTATTGCTTCTCCTCCACCCACTTTGAATCCTGCCATAACAACCAAACACAACATCAGCAAGAAGTGATGATGGAAGCAGCCAGAGGGGAAGGATCCCCAGTGACAGGGTGTACTAAGCAATGCTGTCAACAAAGCAGCTTGCCAAGTCAAAATCACACCTCTCAAATAATTTTAAATGTCACATGCAAATATAACAGACAAAAACAAAAAAAAAAAAAACACAGAAAAAAGTAGTGCCAATAAGTGCAAGTTTATTGATCCATGCAAATAAAGACCATTACACTGACAGAGGCAAAAGAGTTGAACTCATGCACAAGTTCACAGTAACAAAAGGACCAGAAGGCAATCTGATATGAAACACAGAGAAAAGAGAATCAGAATAACAGTGCAGGATCAAGCAATGGTTGAACATGCAACATGCAAAGAAACAAACATGTTCCAACAAATTAAAGACGGACAGCTGATATGAAGTCAGTGTGATTTTCTCCTTTGTTTTCCCAGGGTAACTCATTATATAAATCTCATTATATAAATAATTTAGGCGCTTACTGTTTTCCTCTACTTAGTTTATCCAAGACAGCCAAAGCTTTTATTTTCTCTTATCAAATCCACTTAAAATTACATTAAATATCTCATTAGCTAAAATGACATCTTTACTCTTCATCTATTCAGATCTGACAAAAATCAACATGTTTCCTGTGATAAATAACAAAAGAAAAGAAAAACCACCAACCACCTCAGGACAGAAGGTGAAGCAAAGCATGCAGCCACGGGGCTGTGCGTTCACACATGCATGAAGTGACCTCATAGGATTTTGCGGAAGACTTGATCGGCATAGCGCCATCCCAGAAGCAGAACAGCCAGACAGACATGCAGGAGGGCCAACAAGAGCAGGAGCAGTGAGCTCCTTTCCCCTTCCCCTGTCTTTATTACCTGCCCCCTCTCAGCCAGGACCTTCTCCAGGTCACCAATCTTGGCCTGGGAGCTACTCAGCTCCATTTGCAGCTGCTCACGTGTCTGTGGGAGGAAACATTATATTACTTTATGTATATTTGTATAGCTCAAAGTATGTGGTTTGGGGAAATGAGGTGTATACAAACCCTGGCCTCCCTCTCAGCATCCAGAGAACCCCCAGCCTGCTCCTGCAAGAGGGCGTAGGCTCGCTGCAGAGCTTGATACTCTCTGGTCAGCTGACGGAAACGAAGCTCTGACTCTTCACGGGAAACACTCTGTGATTCAAGAGGGACAGAGTTACACTAACACACTTCACTTATGCTTTATCATAAGGCCATCTCTTTCTAATAATATTAGCTTTCTATGTAATTTTTCATCATTTAATTTGCAATTTATTCTGCAATTTTTCTGATGTAATAAGTGTCGAACATAAATGTTTCTTTTAATGTAGATAGAGGACTTTCCTACTTCTTCCAGATCTTCTTCAGGGGTGGCAGGTGTGCGGTCGGTCAGGTCAGTGTTAAAGGAGGTCAGCGAAGAGGTCTCAGAGTCTATTGACTCCTCATCAAATCCAAAATATGTCTCCACAACATGCTTCTGCAGAGAGGATTAGAACAGAAGGAAATATTTACACACATAGAAACATTTACCCTGTAAATCTAGAGCGCTGTGATGTACTACAGTTGTGGTTTATCCATCAACATTTTCTCAAAAAACTGTCAAAACCAGACACTTTCACATCCATCCATCTAATTTTATCCAAACCAGATCAAGACATTGCATATGTGTTTACTCCTTTCTTATCATTATCTTGTTCAAACCCCAGAGTCCTTACCATCATGTTTATAAGTCATCTCCTGGCAACCAGAGAAATATAGGCAGACTAGAGCACACAGGCAGATGAAGGAGGAGAAATAGAGGATGAGGAGGATGTACTCCTTCATGTTTGGAAAAAAAAACCCACCAAGATTTAACTTAAAGGGAATGTCCCCAAATCTAAAGATCGAGGTCTACAGTTGTAAATTTGCAGTTTGGAAACGCATAAAATAAAGCTTCTGGTAGGGAATCAAACTACTCTTATGAAGAAAAAAGAAAAAGCAAAAGACCGTCAGATGTGTTTTATCTCCCTCCTCGTGAATCCTGCATGTGCTTTATATTCCCAAGAAGACAGACAAATTTCCAAGTCCAGGTCCAAAAGTCAAGTCACTGTGCCAAACTGTTCCTGCTGTCCAAGCTAAAAACTGAGTCCAAGAGGAGAGCTGAGAGGAAATATGTCATGAAACTGCAAACTCCTCCCCCTAGCAACATCACAGACACTAAAGTGTCCCATGATATATAAGCCCAAACATGCCTACTCTAGCGTACACACATCACAGCAATTATTTTTTCCAGCACCGTCAGTTCACCTAATTAGACATCTTTATCCGTTTACTGCAATTATTCAGATAAAAAGAAACACAGATTTTTAAAAATGCAGACAATAAGTCAACAATGAAGCGAAATATGTGTTCAACAAGCTTGGGAATGGGAGGATACTCATGATGCTGCCGCTGTAGTTAATTGGGCTCAGGGGACAAATACACACAGTCTGCCAACTGAATGCAATACTAAAGTCTCTGTCAACCACAGATAGGGTAGTTGCTTAGTTGCCAACTACTGGCTCAGCTGATTTGTTGATTCATAGATACTTACTTTTGGCATCTTGGTGGGTTTCCTTTTAGTTTTCTTGCTCAGCACCAAACGATCACGCTCCTACAGACAGGAATACAGTCTTCAATTTTCCCAGAGCAAGACCACATTTGAGAAGTTTGCATGTTTCAGTGGGCACAGAATTAGACAGATCAGACATCAGTGTGTAATAGCTCATGTACTGTAGCAACATTTGATCAATTATTATTTGTCAATAGTCTTCAAATGTTAGAGTAGTAAAATGAATATAGGCAATAAACCTCCATACTGGGAATAAAGTAGCTTGTGATGAGTTAACTGGTTAAGAGAAAAATAGTATGTGAGAGGAACAACAGACATTTAATGTGAATTATTTTCTAAACCAAAGACTGAGAAGGCCAACAATACATTTCTCCATATTTCTGGAGAATTTCTCCAAAATAAGTGCCATCAGAATGAGTGAATAACCGGACCTGCATGAGCTCATCAATGATGCCACGTTGCTCAGCAACCTGCATTTTAAGGAACTCCAGCTCCTGCTCCTCGTGGGCATGGCTAAGGTCGGTCAGGGAGCTGGGCCGCTTCAGCTGGGGCTGAGTGGATTGCTGCTGAGAAGGTGGTCGAGAGGAGGAAGCCTTTTCCTTCTGTGCAAAGGACAAAAAACAAATATGTATTTAATGCTTTTCCTCAAATGGCCAGTAGAGGTCCTGTTTCCTATATGATAGAAGCCTTGAACAGACTCAAACAATACAAACACCAAAACCCTTTTTCAAATACCAACTAGAAATAAAATATTTAGTATGGCCTAATAGTATTTAAGCTTTGATTTTATATTTAGTTCATAACACTAAGACAAATTGCACATGACAGAGAGCAAGCAGGGTTCATCTCACCATTTCAGCATTCTCACGACTTAGGTTCTTGAGTTTTTCCTCCATGCGCTGTAATGTTTGCAGGAGGTCATCATTTTTCTTAGACAGACGCTTATTTTTCTCAAACATGGGCTTCATCTGGCTCTCTGCCTCGCGCACCCTTTTCAGCTGAATAGAGGAAGGAAACAGGGAGGGGAAAGACTGTAATCTTAAGTCTTGACCTTTGGTGACCCACAATCTCCAGTTTGTGCAGAAGAGGCAATGCCATGGCTTGATGTTTAAATACACATTTCACAGAGTTAACAATTATACAAAGTATGCATGTTGAGAGCCGGTGATGAATACACATATGCATGGCAGCATGAGTTTTCCTCACTAGTTCATTCCTTTCATCTGCCAGCAGTGCATTTCTGTCCTCCAATTTCCTAATGACTGAATGGAGCTCTGCAATCTTCAGCTGGAACCTCCTCATGTCACGCTCCTCCACCTCCTGTTGAGCAGGGGAAAGGGGGAAGGAGGAGGAAGACAAAAACTGAGAAAGGGAGTTCATGCAGGCAGGCAGGTAATGACATGGACAGGAAGAAATGGGATGAAAGATGAGTTTGCAGTTCCAAATATGAATGTTTATGAGCACAACAGTAAGCATTTGTTTTAATAATGAAGGGTGTTAATCTTTGTCTTAAGGTATAGAAATGGAATGTACAGATTAAGCGTCCCTTGATCTATAAAAAATATGAATCTTAAACATCTGGGATGTATCCATAACAGCTGCAAAAAAAATAAAAACAAGTAAATATAGTGACTGCTGATTTTCCAAAATTTCAGAGAATTGGAGGATCCCACTTTATCAATCCAACCTAGAGATATTCTTTTATTCACTGTATTATATAATAATACTTAAACTTCAAATAAATACAGTTCTGCTGTTTCCATTCTCTTTACGAAAACTGACAAAATAAAGTGTTTAAAAAATGAATCCTATAAAAACATAAACAAGACCTGCTTTCAAAATAAATATTGAAACATTAATTTATACCCAAGCGATGTGCGTTGTTCAGGCTTGCACGTGGTTGTACCTGGTTGTTGAGCAGGTCCGGGTTTTCTCCCATCCCAAGCACCACTTCTCGTTTGGGGCTGCCATGGTTGTGTCTCTCCGCCTCTCGTACCTGACCCAGCTGCTCATCCAGAGCTTCCTTCTGTAACTGAAGCTTCTGGGTGTAGCCGGCCTGCGCCCCCAGCTCCCTCTCCAGAGCGCCCACCACCCGGTCCTTTGCCTTCAACTCATCCATCTGGAAGAGGAGCGGGCAGGAAAAGGGTAAGCTGAGTCAATTAAATGAACCGGCTGTTTTCCATTCAACACAAGTTAAATATTACAAAACATGTTCAACATAAATGATAGTTTCCACTAATCTTTCCCTATGAATAATAAAATGGGGCGGAGATATTTCTGAGATCACGTTGCCAACAAATACATCACTAATTACAGGTATTTTCACAGTCAGGTTGTTCTACTCATTTTGAACATCAGTGTATGTGAATAACAGCTGTTCATCAAGTACATTATTTCTCTGTCAACATTACTTTTCACACTGTTGACCTTGCACTCCATGTCTAAAAAGAGGTTTGTTATTGTTGCCAAAGGCAGAACAGGCGACTGCTCGAAGTTAACATTTAAAACATTGTGCTGAAGCTGTGATTCATTTTAGAGGCTATATTATTGCTCTGAATACACAAAAGTCCCTCTGACATTGTTACCACTTTTACTTCCCTCCGTTTTTTGTCCTGCAACACCGGTATTTCCTGTGCTATCTGCTCTTCATTTGTCAACTACCCTCTATTCTTGAGGTTTCCTCACTCAAACATTCCTTTAATAACAATAGTTCCTGTTATTATGGCCTTGCTGTATGTACACAAAGGTTTAAAAGTTAACTGAAACAGGTAGACATGTTTTTATTCTTTGCAGATAAGCACTGTACAGTGAAGATAAACAGACACCACAGCAATTAACCTTTAACCTCCAGACAACAGGAATGAGATAAACCGTTGGAGGAAAACAGATGTCTGTGTGCGAGGACTGATATTCAAATGTGGTCAGGATAGACGTGAACTGTAAAATTAACAGCTGCTGAGTATGACAAGTTAACCTCCCACATGAGTCTGTATGTATTGGTTAAGTTATAGTGTAAGATTAGTCTTTATTTCTTAGAACATGTCCATATGTTGTGATTTCAGTGATGAGAGTTCATAGTAATGTGAACAACAGAGCACAATGAACTTTCTTTCTCAAGCAGCTTCTTAGCAATGTAAAACTACAGTCAAAATTAGTTTTTTATTATTTTAAGAAAGTCGGTAAACTTTTGGAATTGAATATGTTTAGTCTGTGGGTGTTTGCACTGACCAGACTTAAATGTGATGACAGTTGTTTTCAGGAACTCTCGGGCTAGATAAGTGACTTCAATTTCCCAGTTATATAGTTAATAAATTGTTAGTAAACATGCTATGATAGCTTCTTTTAACCAGAAATATGTCACATCATTGAGAAATATTAGTGTAGGGGTGTTGATATTAAGTTTCAAACTGGCACACCAAAGTAAATACAGTTTAAATAGATTGTGTTCAGCTGTTTGGGCCTTTAAGGGTGGAGTTTGCATGCTCTGAATATGTTTGGGGTCTTCTCTGACACAAAGACATGAACCTTTGCTTAACTGGTGAATTTAAACAGGGCATGGTTGTGTGAGAATAAATGGTTGTCTGGCTCTATTTCCGAGCTTTGTGACAGACTGATAGTCTGTCCAGTGTACCGGGCTTCTCACCACATAAAAGACAGTATGAGCTCCATCCCCATGCAGTCTTCTTAAAGTCAGTATAGCTGATACACAACTGTACACAACTTCTAAGGTTTACCATGGAGTCATTATTAAATACGCTGTAAACTATTTCCATTTATTAATCACTATCTTAACACTTGACACATGTAATAATGTCAGTTTTTGTGGTGTTTTCTAGCCAGTGTCTTCTGGTCTTACCAAACGGCGAATGTCTTTCTCACAGTCGCGTTTAATGCGATGCACCTCATCCTGGTGCTGTTGGTAAGCTGATCGGAGGTCAGCTGCTTTGGCTTTATCAGCTTGGAGGGCAGTTGCCAGCGCCTCCTCAGCCTGCTTCCTGCCAGTTTTCTGCTCTAGAATCTAAAACAGCAAACCCACACAAACATGACAATATTCATTTACAGGAAAAGAGCAGAGTCTGAGTTTCATCATTTTATTAGCAGGTCATGTCAATAATCTGCCCTGATGGTAAATGCTCTGTTTGTCTAGGGAGGTTACACTGAAACAATAGCTTGGCAACAGGCTTTTCCACCCTGTTTCCTGTTTTCCAGCAGCAAATTTACAAAGTTGTATACAGTCCCATATGAATCTAGACACACACATGCACACTCACATATGGTTTTTGGTTGGGTTTTTTCCGCTAGTGTTTTAATAATAGCAACCCACAGTTCTATCAGAAAACATCTGGTGCTCAACAATGTTTTCACAATCTATTGATCTTACAAGATACCCATTACAAATGACATTTCACAGCTGTTACAATACATGAAAAAGAAATGCAAAATAGGCGTTCTGTCAGCCATATGGAAGGTTCAACGTACCTCCTGTTGTAACTTCAGTCTTTCTCCATCAAAAGCTTTCCTAGCCTCCTCTCGAGCTTCTCCAAGAAGAGCATTTTTGAGTTTGTCAGCTGCTCCGTCTCTTAGTGCATTTACAAGACCCTGGAGCCTCTGCACCTCCGTGTCCTTGATCTTGATGGCCCTGGCCAACTCGGCTTCATGCTGCCGTGCCAGGGCCTCACGGGCAGTCGCTGTCTCACGCAGCTTTTCTTCATGGAGCTTAGCACGCAGGTCAGTTAGCGCTACGGCATGTTTGTGTTGCTCAAGCTCTCGGGCCTGCCGCTGCTCCTGGAGGCGCTCACGGAGCTTACAGACCTGTGAAAAGAACATGGAAGAAGAGAACATTGTTCGTGAGTAAGTATTAGTACATCGGTACTCATCAAAAGTACATCAAAAGTACATCCATCCATTTGACAGAATAATGTGCTGTGCAGTAATTATTCTTTGAACGCTTGTACTGTAAGTCCTGGCAGTTTATTCCCCACAGAAAGCAGCAGATTTAGTACATGTCACACAGATGTGTTTAAATCATATTCCAATCAGACAAAAAATTGAATTTAATCTGAGGAAATTAACTGTTTCTCATAGACGTGCAGAATTCATCCCTTTTTAAATGTAGTTTTCACCATCAAGCACTACATTTCATTGCTGTCACTGCGAATGATGAATGAGAATAGAGCAAAATTGTGTGTCCGTAAGAGCGTACGATTACAATCATCCTGCTTCATTTTCCTTCCACAGAACACTCCTTGCAGTGTCCCATGACTGCACAGTAAAAACACATTATTTATGTTTGTTGAAAACACTTTCCATAAGTGTGCAGAAACTTCACTCTGTTCTGGGTTAAAGGACCTTTCGGCAGCCAGAAGTCTTACCAGGAATGAGCCTACAAGCTTTGCAGCTTTCATTTGTAAACTTCTTGTCAGAAACATTCCAGTTGGATGGAGAACATTGGTACACACACATGTTCAGCTCTCTCAGAGCCTTTACTGATTTCAGGTAAACATTTTGGCTAAGTTACTTTATGACTTTAAGTGAATATAGATATTGGACATCTGTTAGCGTAGATATTAGTCCTATTACAACTATTAGTGGGGCATCCTGCAGATAGATTTAAGCCAGTCTGTTACCAGGGATCTTTTGAGGTTGGGTGAATGTGAATATTAAAACATCATAACCTGGGTATCAATACTTGATCGATGCGTTATGTCAGTTTTGTCAATATATAAACTGGCCTAGAAGCCTGAGATCTCCAAGAAAAAGCTCTTGATTGGGGACAATTTTATATTTATATATTCATATATTTATTCATTTCCATCCGTCTGTTGAAAAACTCCCAGCCGGCTGTCGCGCTTTTTTGTGTGGAATGGTTTCTAGCCAATCTAGCGTGAAGGTCCAATCAGGGAATGTTGCACCACAGCTTGTCCTGGCTCGCAGTTATGTTAAAGGAATTTAATTAAGAACAAACAAACTCCAGTGAAGTTAACGAGAATTACTGATAGAAGGAGGGTGCACCAACTTCTTTATGTAAATGAGGTATTTCCAGTTTCCTATTTTTAATGAAAATAAATTAACAAGCACTCCAAAAACCTTTTGATGCTTTCCTCACTGGAAGGAACTGTGCACAGACTGACGAGGGAGAAATGAACTGAATCCAACATTTTCTGTGAATAAAACTAAAGGGGTACTTACACCTAATAGAAAAGGAATAAATAAAAATGCTGATTGGTCTGATTGGTGTGTTATGCAATGATGAAAATGTAAAACAGATGTAAAACTTCTACAAAAGTGCTCTGTTGTGATGGTATTTTGTATTTAATGGGTCGTGTCCCTGTAATCAGGTATAATCGTATCTGGCAGAAGCCTTCAACCTCTTCTTCGTCTTCTTCTTCCCTCTCACCTTCCCACGTTCTTGCTGCAGCTCGATCTGAACATCCATGACTTTGCTTCGGAGTTCTTCGTTAGTGGCCTGTGCTGTATCAGCCATCACCTCGGATTTCTCCTGCTTCCTCCCCTTCTTAAAGGGTTGGGTCGACAGGGGTGTGGTTGATGACATTGCACTCCAGCTGCCCTATCAGGACAGACATAGAGTGCAGGGTGTGGTGAATTGGGGGAGACAGTCAGCTGCTGCTCCTCCTCCCTGCAAGGCTCTGCATCACCATCACGTCTACATCGTTGCCAGAGGTTGCTGAGACTTTCTGTTTGAGAGGGACAGACAAGCAGAAAACAAAGATGGAAACAGGGTGAGTCAGTGTTAGAAAACTGGGTTACACAAAACTACTCTGTAAAACACTCTGGGCCTAAACCACATGACGCACCACAGCCTGTGAAAAGAGACTATTTTAGGATGAACATTTACACTCTGCTCTGAGTCCATTCTCCTTATATACACAGGAGACATTTATCATTATCCTATTCCAGTCCCTGTGCTGCACTCAGTAGGTCCATAGAGCGTGAAAATGTGTCTGGCCACCATTGTTTTGTTCCCTTGTCAGTAGAAACTGTGAACCCTGCATCTTCGTCTGTAGACAATAAATCCTTCAGTTTGAAAGCTTTTGACAATCCTCTGTAGAGAACGTCTGCAATTTAATCCTGTTCAAAATACACTTATGATCTACTTCTTCACGTCTTAAGAATTTTAGTGGAAATTCCCTGAACACTGACAGCCTGATGGAGTCCCAGGGAAATATGTTTACTATTTTAAAATCCATTGCATCATTGAGACTTCCTCCCATTGCCTCTTTTTTGTTTATGCACTTGTGTTTTGCACAATGCATGTGTGTGTACATGCAGCATCACAGAAGACATATTACAAATTGATGCAGTTTAGTAAAATACACAGTATTGTTTGTTCTGCTTTTTTGATTTAAAATGAATATATTTCCCACAACATATAGATGTTGATTTTCACCATTGAAAGCAAAATTTCAATTAAAAATGGGTACTTTAATGGCAGTGCCACAACACAAGGAAACATGACTATTCTGTTTGATCACTCAAATTGAAAAAACAAAGCTCTAACATAAAATGTTAGATCAGTGACTTTCGCCTGGAGAGATAGTGAATCAACTAGTTCATTAAACCTTCTTTCATGTTTGGTGTGTTGAAAGCAATGACATAGCATTAAAATTCAGTATACCCTAATATGGACTCAAAACATCTGAGTAAAAGACATTTTAAATGTTTTTTATTCCCCTTGTCTTTGCCTGATTTGTCTCGCCTTATCCTTTTCTAAACATTTAGAGTACCACATACTGAGAGATTAACCACTGGTATTATTTTTCTGGCTAAGCGAATCATGATATCTCTTCAGTCTGAGAGACTAACAAGATTATGTTTGGTGTCTTTAGAAAGAAAAAAAATCTAAATATTTAGCTGTTATTTGCTTTGACTAAAACTGGTTACCAAGAGACACAGGAAATTAGAGAATGATTTAATTCAATGACTAGCAAACATCTCTGGCTGTTTTTACCAGCTGAAGGCAGAAGCGCCTATTACACATTTTGTTGTACAAGTGTTACTGCAATAACACACATGAAAGAGGACTCTTGTAATCTCTTCCAGGACTATATCGTAACCCAGTGACCTTCCATTTTTCCTGCCAACTGTTAAATAAATGATGAAACGATGAAAGAGCTAAAGCTTTCAGACCACAGACACTTGCATCTTTTTCTACACACACATTTTTACAACATATACAGATGGCAGAAAGTGTTACCAAGGCAACCCTTGCTCGCAAAAACTCATCTTCTCAAAGCAAAGGACGCTGGGAAAGAAAAATCTAACCGTAGAAACGAAATGCTCCGTTAATGAATTGTATCAATAATGTACATCTGAATAATTCAAAAACAAGCACACACCGTTTTATGAACTTGCCCCATCTCAATGCTGAGGTTGGCTGAGAAATGTACTCTTACTGGTGAGCAAGGAAGCTCTTTGTGCAGTGCAGTGTGGGAACCAGTGAAAATACGGAAAAGATGGAGAATCAAGATCATGAGAGAGGCAGTACTGAAGTCAAAAAATAATGCAGATCTCTACTAGCGCCAACAATCTCCTCCTCTTTCCTCTTACATTCCCAAAGCTCTCTTCGTCTCTCCACCCCCACTTGCCGGAGATGTTACTAATCTATCGCTCATTTGCGGAGACAGAAGAGAGAGGCAGAGAGAGAAATCATTCATACACTGAGAGGACGGACACAAACACACATTCTCTGAGCCTTAAACTCAACAACCAGGGACAGACACAGCTGGCACATATTCACAAAGGCACCAGAAACCCTCATCGCTCATTCACAATATGAACAAACATGTCTTCATTTACAGTAGCTCAGACTTGACTTGCAAGCATGTGCAAGTGAATTGTATGATTTTGTGTACACTTTCAGCCATGATGCCATTTTTAGCATGTTTTTGCTTGTCTGTCATTACCAGAGACCAGGTGTACTCCGACTGAAATGGCTGAAAGGCATGACGTCTGGTTTTGTAGATGTTTTCATCTGTGTGTAAGGAGTAGTGGATGCTTATCTTTACAACATCCATGCTACTATGCTCTTCTGGTCGGATGGATGTTGGCCAATCATTTTTATTTGTATGAGGTTCCACCAGCTAAACAAATGCAGATTTTCTGGAAATAAACTGTTGGTGCTGCTACACAAATCCCTCAGTGGTGTAAATGGGTTTGAGAAAATAAGAAAAATAAATAAATAACATCAGCAGTTCCAACAATATTATCACAGAGCCACGTGTTTCCAAGATGGCAGCCAGGTGCTAAATCTCAAGGTTTGCAGTTCATTGAAAACCAGGAATGTTATATGGGAGACTGGAAACTTTTATAGGGGTACTGTGGAGCTAACAAGCGCCTTTAATGCTTCAAGAACCAACAAAAGTCAGTACAGGTTACCGACTTCAAACCACCTCATGTGCTTCAAGTACAGTCATGCTTATATTGTACTGGAGAGTGGAAGTAAACCTGACAGCAGACAAAACGTGCAGTTCATGTTTTATCTTCACTTGTCACCCATAAATAGCTGACAAAATCCCACGTTCCAAACTGAACAACAATCACTATGACTCATGAAATCAATCAAGTCCTTTGTTTGCAGGTTGTATAAATGGAATCATAGATTTTTTTTAAAAGATTTTAAAGATTTTTTAAAAAGCCCCTTCAAGAACTGGTTAAATTCATTTAATATAGCACTGGGATCCTACGCTTATTGCAACACCAAGAAAGAAGTAATGATGAAATTCTGCAGCTTCTGAGTGTCAGAATGATGAAAACCACTGCTTGAGAAACAGACTCTGACCTTGAGATCACTCAAGAGTCAGCACTATAAAATGATCGATTGACATCAATACAAGTAGGACACAAATACAAATAAGAAAAGTTTAGGTAAGACATAATCAAAGCTTCAGCTTGTAACTGGCCAATTCAAATGAAATCATGATCCAAAAATCCGGATGAATAAGCTATGACAGACACAAATGAAATCCCTACTTGCTCCGTGTTAAAGCAGCACTGAGATGTGGGAGTTCAACCCTTAATTTTGAAGACATGAGTTCAAATACTAGATGTTTTAAAGTTAATTTCTTAGCAGTAACATTTTGTAATGTAGAGAAAGATCTCTGATATTTTTAAAACAAGTAAAGTAACATGCTTCAACAGCTGGAAACTGTTTATCCTTTAAAGCCTTTAGTCCTTGCAAGAAAAAACAAGTCTGTCTGCCGACCATCACACAGATAACTCTGTTTTTCTGCAAGTTTGCAGCACAGTACTGTAACACAGTCCCAACAGTCTCATCAAACTGTCTGCTTGTTTCCTCTCTCTAATTTTTTCCCCAAACTGCAATCAACAATTCAATACAAGGTTACTTGCAAACTCTTCCACTCTTCCATTCTCTGCCCACATCTCATTTTAATAAACTCACTGCCTATTTAGCAGGTCAGTGACGAGTCTCTCCTCACTACACTTTATGTTTCAGTGGACTAGTGGTACACAAATGCATAAGCACTACAGTGGCAGCGGTGGATGTATGGAATAAATTAGATAGGGATTTGAAATTATGTAGAACCTTAACCTTATTTAAAAAAACATTGAAAAGAAGGATGATTTCTTTATATCAAATTAATGAGTGGTGATGCTTGCTATGTTGAGTTGGGTATTTATTTAATTAGTGATTTGATTAGAGTTTTTAAGGATGAAGGTAACATGTAGAATGCACCTTTATTTTTATCTTTTTTTATTTCTTGAGGAAATTTTGTTATCCTCATGGAGGCAATTTGTTTTACTGTCAGTCTTTTCTCTTACTTCTTGCTTTCATTTCATTACTTTGATTAATCTTTTTGAGGGTAGGCAAATAATAAGCTTTGCTTCAGCCTACACCTTTTTCGGTCTAGATGGTATTTGTATGTTGGAGATTTTTGGTAATGTTTTCTTTGAACAGTGTATTAGTTTTCTTGTTGTCATTTTTATTCTTTTTTTTAGTGATGTCATGACCGAAATAAACTAAACTAAACTAAAACTAAACTAAAACTAAAACTTTGCAAGGTCAGATTCAAAAGCACATACATTTTGTTAAGTATAAAACAAGATAGTTGCTCCTCCTTCAGTGTCCCTATAAATGTTTGTGACAGTGTAAGTTTGCATGATTAGTTTGGAGGTTTTCAAAGCAGCTGTCCAAAAATAAATAAATACTGGAGACCTGTGTCAGTTCTGGTATTTTTAAAGAGAGCAGCTTTTCGAAAATACCAGAAGAGTCCAAAGAAAATGGTACTCTTTCCCGATGCAGTTTCTTGTCTTTGGGGAATATACCAAGACAAACTCAATCTGGTTTGGTGTCATTAAATCAATAAACAGAATATATCAAGCTTCTCATTCTGTCTCTTTCTCACAGCAATCTCTCAAATACCTCTTAAACTGTAAACCACAAGCAGTTAGGATTGGCTGCTAGTATTTTCTGCGTGGAACATACAGGTTGTCTGGCATCACCTTTCCGGGATTGCAAGCAGTGCTCTGTATACTCTAAGAAAGAAATCTCCAGCAATACATTATTTGGTGTCTTTAAACCCATCTTAGAAACTTTAACTATTCATCAGTACACCACAGGGCCCAATAAATGGCTCAAAGATTCCTCACTTCTCTGGTTAAAAGGTAAATAATGGAATACACGTGTATATCTGCATGTTTCCATACTCTTGTTGATTGCACACTTGTAGTAATGTTAAGGCTCCCATGTAGACACGCCTTATTATTGCATTCACATCAGCAGAGTATCAGGACAGAACTGGCCACAGTGCAGACCCTTAACACAATCAGCAGTCTAGAGACTTAAAGACACCCTAAGGATGGCTTTTTGAGGCTGGCTAATGTAGCCAAGAGCAACACTAGTGAAGCATGTGACCTAAAAACTACTATGCTAACAGAGTGACTACAAGTAACTGACCCCAATAACTAGTCAACCCAAACAGATGAGCAAGAAGTATCTCTCTAGATTTCAGTCTTTCACACTTGCAATGTAAAGTTAGTTTTATGGTTCAGGCTCCTATTTTGTATTGTTATAGTAATTTTTGCCATTCAAAGCTGGAGTGTGTTTATGTGCATGTAGCTTTAGCATGCATGGGTGCATCTGAGCAATAATCTCCACAACCTTTCAGAAAGAGAGGACAGTGCATTGATAATAAACTACGCAGTATAGCCATGCAACAGTTATTACAAAGGTGTAGTAGGGGGCCAAATGGTCATATGGGGTAAAGTTCACTGGATTATTCTGATGCAGCCCGTTCCTCAGAACATGGAGCTGAGGATAGCAGGAATATGGAGGAGGAGGTAGGATTATGAATGAATAAGTCATGCAAATTATGTTTGACAATGCAGACAGGAGAAAGGCAGGATGAGAAGAAAACAGGGCAGAACCTGCAGCATTATAGGTCACAGAGCAGACAGGTTTTCAAGCTGACATGAAATATTAAATAATCATAAATAAACTGTGATCCCTCATGTGTGTTACTTCTTCTTGTTTTTTTAATCAAAGCTCTGGCTGACCTAGGCTCAGTTAACAGTTAGCACACACCATCATCACCACAGCATGCAGCCCAGCCTTTGATCAAACTGAAGTGTGCAACACATGTTGGCTGTCCGCCGGGGCAGGTTTACAAGCCTCCGGATCCTCCTGATACAACAGTAAAGCTGTTATGTCAGTGTCCCTGCACAAACACAGTGGACAGACGGACACACATCGTGCACGGAGAGGCTGCTAAAGCAATACACGCCGGCGGATACTGCAATGGCTTCATGCAATGTGGCCAGCCCTCTAATGGGTTGTCAAATAGCTGATTAAATGGTAGGGGGGGGGCTAGAGAGAGAGAGCAGCCTGTTTGTCCGGCTTGCCAACCACACCCCGCGTTGACATGTGAGGCTGCTGCTGCAGCATCCTCCAGCAACAGTCTCTATCTTAGAGTTGACGTTTGGATGCAAGGCACTGACATAAGGTTGATTTATGGTGCTGCGTTACAACGACGCAGAGCCTACGCCGTAGGGTACGCGGCGACGCGGACCGTACTCTGCGTCGATTTAACGCAGAACCATAAATCAGGCTATACGGTATCGACTCACACGGAGCAGCTCATATGCTGCGTTCCATTTGTCCTCGGAAGTCGGAATTTCCCAGTTCCCAGTCGGAATTTTCAACTGGAACGCCCCTCGAAGTGGGATTTCCTACTGGGAAAGTGGGAGAAGCTTCACCACCCCCGAGTTACCATTCCAAGAAGGCTGCCCTTCCCAGTTCCCAGTTCCGATTTCCGAGGTAAATGGAACGAGGCAATATTCCAGCATCGCTCTGTCTTGCACCGGACAGGAGGATAAAGGGAGGAAGCCTCGTTAATAAGCTGTCGTCGGGCTTCATGCTTCGCCTCTAGCTGGCTGGCAGAGTCGGCCAGAGATGTCTCAGAGATTCAGCATGAAATCACATGATTTAAATAATTCAGCGGGTCCACAAGAGGCTCGGGTAGCAGCGATGATCAAGCCCATTATTACCGCACCGATGATGAAACCCGGACATCGGATGTGTTTCAAAATAGCTAACAGCGTGTGTCAGTAAAAAAAAAAAAAAAGAAAATTAAGTCTGCATAAGTTGCCCAAGCACACACACACAGAGAGAGGTATAACTCACCTGAAAAAGGAGGTCCTCGCCCGGTTATCACTAGTGTCTCCCAGGCGGTGGCCGTGTCTGCTTCACATCCAGGAAGGGAGGCTGCGCTCCGGGGAGGAGAGCGGGTTTAATTCACTTCAGGGGCTTTTCAAGACGAATGTCTACAACTTTTTTCTTAAAAAATATTATTATTTTCACTTTCAGTCCCGTCACACGTCTTCCCAGAGTTCCCACGCCGGCGGGAGCAGCAGTGTCCCCGGCTCTAACATGCTCCTCCAGCTGAAGCAGCAACAGCAGCAGCTCCACTACTTCTCCTCCCCTGTTCACGCCCACACACACACACACGTCTTCCGCTCCTATGCATTTCACCCACAGTTGTGAAATAAATAAATAAAAGGCTTTATGGCCGTGTCGACGTGAGCGTGAGAATAAAAAAAAAAAAGAGGAAGAAAAAAAGCCGGGAGGGCGTTGCCAGCTACGGCGTGATAGAAGCGCGACACCTGACTGCGTGTTCAAGGATGACACCGCGCCGGCGGGAGCGTGGACACGCAGCCGGTGCGGGAGAGTAGATGTGCGTCACCACGCGTGGGGAAACCGACCCATAAAGACAACTAGAGATATTGTGTTCTTAGTCTCGTTTTTGTCATTATACCTTTATGTCAGACATTTAGGTATAAAGACGCCACAGGTATTTATTTCTGAATTCTTGTAACAGTAATGCGGTCTTTTTTTTATTTGTTTTTTTTTTTATTAACCTTTATTTTACCAGGAAAATCCCTTTAGATTGAATCTCTTTTGCAAGAGGCTTAACTGGTGCAACAACAATAAAATCAATTTAACAACAACAACAACATCCATCCATTATATGCACTCATATTACCATATCTGATATATTGTGTTGAAATCTGGGGTAATACTTACAAGAGCACCTTACAAAGGATATGCACATTGCAAAAAAGAGCAGTAAGGATAATAAATCATGCTGGGTATCTCGATCACACCAATCCTCTATTTCTTAAATTACAGACTTTGAAATTTGTGGACCTAGTGAAAATTAGAACAGCAATAATAATGTTCAAAGCAAGAAATAATGCACTGCCTGAAAACATTCAAAAAATGTTTCAAGCTAAAGAAGGACAATATAGTCTAAGAGGAAAATTACATTTTAAACAACCATGTGTACGCACTACTCTTAAAACCATGTGCATATCAGTCTGTGGGGTAACTTTGTGGAATGTTCTAGATGATGAAATCAAACATAGCACTAACTCTATACAGTTTAAAAACACATACAAGAAAGCAATTATTGACAAGTATAACAATGGGGACCTCTAAAGAAAGTAATTTACTTTACATATGTATTTCTTTGATTATTGTTCATTGTGGATGGATTATATACGATACAAATATAACTGCCAGCATTCAAGGCTGTTCGTGGATCATTGTACAGGTGACTGGGAGATTGGACTCTTGAATTTAGGATATTGTAGGAGACCGGTTCAATTATGATTATAATTACTGATATTGCTTATTGGTTGTTTGTGTTGTATTTATTTATTTTTTGTTATTTTGTCTTTTTCCTTTCTTTTCTTTTCTTTTCTTTTCTTCTCTTTCTTTTCTTTTAATTTTTATAGGTTATATATGATATGATATTGTGAGGAAGGGACAGGACTAAATAAGCGTTCCGCTTCCTCCTGTTCCCTCTCGAACACATTGTTTTGCTGTGTGTTTTATTTTTATTTTTTTGAATGAGAATGTTAAATTGTTTTGCTTTTTTTTAATATTTTGATGCTTTTACTTTGATTGGGTTTTGTTGTGTTCGAGACAAAGCCAATAAAATAAAAAAATAAAAATCTATACCCGCTTTTATCCTTTTATCCTATATCAAACGTGGCCAAGGCCTTGAATGGTTTTCTCCCATGAATAAACATTCTCATTGTACAACATTTACCTCCATATTATTAGAAATACATTTATGGCCCTCTCCAGATTGGTTTGCAGCAACACACACCTTAACGCTCCGAAAGAGGAAATTGCTGACACCTATTGATGATCACCAAAGGCTGATGAACAGCAGGACCTGACTGCAATCTACCTTCTCATATCTTTCACAACCAGTAAGAGGTACTAAATATTGTCCACATGCCTGAGACTCCATCCATCCATCCATTTTCTATACCTGGTTTATCACGGGGGTCTGCTGGAGCCTATCCCAGCTATTTTCAGGCGAGAGGCAGGGGTTACACCCTGGACAGGTCACCAGTCCATCACAGGGCCACATATACAGACAAACAACCAGACACACTCACACTCACACCTACGGGCAATTTAGAATCATCAATTAACCTAGCATGCATGTTTTTGGACTGTGGGAGGAAGCTGGAGTAACCGGAGGAAACCCACGCAAGCACGGGGAGAACATGCAAACTCCACACAGAAAGACCCTGTTGGGCCTGGGAGTTGAACCGGGGACCTTCTTGCTGTGAGGCAACAGTGCTAACCAATAAGCCGCCGTGCTGCCCAACAACAACAACACAGTGCAAACAACATTACAATACCTTAAATAGCAGGTGCACATTTCTGTTAGTTTCTGTTTAAGAAGAACCTTGAATTCACCCAAGGAGATGAGTCCAGAAAGTTGAAGAGAGTTCTGAATGTGGTTCCAGGACCAGGGAGCAGCGTAGGACAAAAGCTGCTTTCCCAAGTTCTGTATGAATCCTGGGGACTTTATACAGCTTCCGTGTGGAAGAGTGGGAGCTGTACACACTGTGAGCTGGAGACAAGTTGGACGGATATGAGGGGAGTTTATTCAGGATGGCTTTGTAAATAAAAATAATCCAATGGTGTTGTCTCCTCGGGGCCAGTGAGGGCCAGGAGACCAGAGAATAGAGAACACAGTGATGTGTCCTAAATGCTGAGTTAGTAATAAAATGTAAAGCACTGTGATATACTGTGTCAAGGCAATGAAGTGTTGAGGAGGCAGCATAATGTCCCCGTAGTCCGGAGTGCTTAAAAAAGTTGCCTGTACCAGTTTTTCTTGGCAATAAAACAGGTTTTGTTTCTATAATAAAACCCCAGCAAAGCCCTCCGTTTCTTTAGCAGATGAGACACATGTTCTGAAAATGACAGTTTGTCATTTTGTCACTTTGAAACGGGAGGGTGTGACAACTAAAAAAAAAAAGATAGATAAATGAATCCTAGAAAAATTGTTTTTTATGTGCTTCTCTCTATTTTCCGTGAGCAAACGATACTGGAGAAGTTTGTTCAAGTGGTTAAAGGGGACCTATTATGGCATTAAATGTCTATTTTAAACAGGCCTTGAATGTCTTAAAAACAAGCTTTTGATTGTTTTTTCTATATAAATTAGAAATTCAGCCTCTGGGCCATGTCTTTATCTTTACCGTTTCTAACCTCCTTCTCTATGAGGGATTCTGAGTGGGCGGGAGGCTATGATAATGAGGCACTGTGCTGATTGGCTGCTTGAATGACGCGATACACCGCTATGAAAAAATGGCGGAAGCTCCGGCCGGCGGAGTTAAGCCTGAATTATGGTTCTGCGTTAAATCGAAGCAGAGTCTACGCAGTAGGGTACGGCGTAGCCTACGGCGTAGGGTATGCGCCGTGGGCTCTGTGTTGGTGTAACGCGGAACCATAAATCAGCCTTTACACCGTGTCCGTGTCCTCACCGTGTCATAATTGCATGCGATGCGAGCGAGCGTCAACGACAGAATCAATTCCATTGCTTTATTTTCTATTGGACTGTCCTAACTGGCCGCAGCGACGCAGCGACGCAGCGCTGCGCAGCACGACACGGCGCGCCGTTTTGAGCTGAACATTTGTCGGACGCCCTGCTTCTATTTTCTTCCTGTCGCTCGCGTTGAAAGCCGGTTGAAAGCGCTGTAGGAAACGGTCACGGATGGGAACCGGGCTAATCCAGTTGGTTGAAATGAAAAGTTATCTCTATGATACCTCCTCATTTCACTACAAAAAACCTCAATAAAGTGGCAGCTGGCTGGAGGGAGATGGACAGAGAGCGTCCGATGTCACGCAGTGCGATGCGATATTCAGACGCTCGCATGCAGTTACACGGTTTTATAGCTGTGGGCGTGGTTTGCATTTTGGTTACGTAACGAAAATGCGCCGAATCTGAACGGCTCGTAGAAGTCACATGACACTGGATGGCTCATCCGGGCGGCTGTACAGACACTGCAGAATTTGGTTGCTTTCATCCTTCTCTGAGATGCCAGGCTGAGGGGAGACCACTTTATATATGTTAAAGCAAGAAAAAACATGTTTTTCATAATAGGTCCCCTTTAAGGAATGCAAAGACAGACGCGAGGAAACGAAATATTATTGTGGGTGGACAAAAATTAGACTATGCACGATGTACTCTAGAAATGTCTTGAGTTGAATTAATGTTTCAGGCTAATATTGACCCCAGACAGCATTTATAATGGGCCCCTATGTGTTAGAGGTGATCTGTAAATATGGGACACACGTTATTTTATTATCATTGTGTCTGACCATAGACTACCTGAGTGGAAGCTACCTGGTTTTTAGGTGGGGCCCAACTGCCAAATCCTCCAGTGTGGAACCTGTGTTATTAAAACTATTTCAGCCTATAGTCATTTAGTCCATTTGTAGTCTATTCCCTAGGCCCCCGGCCCCCTATACTTGGCCCTCATAGACTTCCCGTTTACAATTGAAACCATATGGGATACAGGACATTTGCCCAGTACAATCCCACTCTGTAAACCTTTAATCCAAATGGGTCACATGGACATCTTGGCTGGGAATTCAGTAACAATGGTTCTCCAACATTTCATTAATTTATTGTATTTCTTGACATATTTGTTAAAGAACAAATCTATAATGTTAGATACAGTGTATTGCACCATTCCTGTATCTCCTATACTGTTTTGTACCTGATATGCTATTTACACTATTTTTGCATTTCATGGTGATGACATACATTTTTTAAATGCTCATTACCAGAATATTTTATATAAGAAATGTATACCTGCACTATGATGTGTCAATTGAAATATTAACTAATTCTTGTTTTAAGAAGATTTCAAATGGTCATCAATATTATACAAACTCAAAAGCGTCACCACTTTTTTTTTTTACTGTTTTCATTGTTTTATGTATTGAAAAGCTTAACATATCAGCTAGGCAGCTGAATTCTTTTCTTCTTTTTCCTTTTTAGATGTTAGACAAAATGAGTTGTATAAAAGCATGTGAAATAATCTGACAATATGAAAGTGGTGTGAGTGTGACCTAGTTTCTGAGAGGATGCATTACTTACGCACAGCTGCCTGTCTCTGCCCCTCACTCCGCCAGCCTGCCATTCACCAACAAACACATGCTCGCAGCTCTCAGTAGCTGTAACATATGCAGTCCATTGCTGCAACACACTCTGGGTCATAAGAGGCAAACGCATGGTGAGGAATGATTTTCACTGGTGTACATCAGCGGCCATCCATTCAGGTCCTCAAGGGGCCGGTGTCCGGCATGTTTTAGGTTTCCCAGCGCAAACACACCTGATTTTAATTAATGGTCATCCTCAGCATGCCATCAAAGTCTGCACAAGTTTGCTAACAACATAGTCATTTGTATCAGGGTGTGGGGAAGCAGGGAGACATCTAAAACATGCAGGACACCAGCCCTCGAGGACTGCAATTGAAGGCAGATGGTGTACATGTTTCCCTTGTTGCATTTTCCAGGTCTCTAAGAGCTGCATTATTTATATTATTGTGTACATTTCAGAGTGACATAAGGCAAAAAAAGAGGTTGACTTTTGAGTTTTAAGCGTCCCTACACTTGTGTTCATGCTGAGGTCAGCAGCAGACACAGATGGAGTGATTAAGTGAAAAAAGCCACTTTGTGGTTACAGGCAGAAAGCAATAAAGAGAGGGAAATGTAGGTTCTGCTTTTTTTGGTGAATAATTGACTCAAGGACCAAATGTGTGTCAGATTGCCAGTTAATTGTTTTGCCTGAGGTATTTTAGTCTCTCAGTTTTGGGGACCATGGAATTTTATCCATCTGGGTTTTTTATCATGCACTCTCTAAGAGAACAGGCCACTTAACAGGAACCGGATACACCAAACTGTTCCCTTTAAAGTCACACTTACTTTGTGATTTATCTCCCTAAAATAAAAGAGGAAGGTGTTTAAGGTAAGAGAACTAGTTGCAATTTAAGGGTTGCTTTGAGGCAATGTATAAATGAAACACGAAACTTTTTTTTTTAATCTTTTTTTTTCCACATTTATGGGGAACATTGTGGTAGAGGAGATAGTCTTCTGTTCTAACTTCACATCATCATGTCAGATTCCCAGCTATCCTAATAAGCTTAGCATATTCATGACTGTGAGCACATTAAAAGCCTTCAGAAAAGGGTTGTAATATTCAAAGGAACCAAAGAATCAAATTAAGAATAAATCATACTAACCTGCCACCTTTAGAAGATATAATGGAAACGCACAGACACACATTCACGCTAAAATATTTTTAATGAGGCAGCACTCACCTTTTTGGGCCATTTCTGCAGCCACCTACCAAACTGACCTATTTTACTCAATGTAAACCCAAGTGCTCATGGTGATGTAACACTTTCATATGATGGTAATTACGCTTCCCGGTGGGCATGAGTCACCACTGAGTCTCTGAGCCCGATGTTCCATGTCCTTGCCCAAAATATTCATTCATAACATGAACGCATGACTTCACTGGTCTCCAATTTTCTTTCATTTGTTAATGTGCTCCTAATAAAAGTTGGGCAAGTAATGATGTATTTTAGGGGCAAAGTTGCTGTAAAATTCACACAAATGCTCAATTACACATAGGTTTTTGAATGCTCCACAAATACAGTCCAGTGGTTTAATGCCTGTACCCAGAATTATACATTTATGTAGCCTCAGCACAAGAAGTGAGTCAACAATGACATTTAGGAGCGGTTCAGTTTGGTATGAGCATTACTTTCAGTTGGAGAACATGTAAACAGCGTAGAATATGAATTTACAGTTTACACACTGAGCTTCTGACACATTTGTCAGAAGTCTTTAATGAGTCCATGTTTGTAACTATAGTTTTCCCTTCAATTGTTTTAATTTTTTTATTTTCTCTGCCTCTGTTCTTCTGTTCCACAACATAGCTACAGATCAATAAACCAATTTGTCAGTGTATGAGGACATAAATAACCCACAGGAAGGAGGCAAGTTTTTTCAATTTGTAAGTAGTGTAGAAATTTTCAGAAGGTTCACATTTTTTTAATAGATTTACACAAAATCCTGATTTATTTAAAGTGTGCATTTTCGCCACATATAACATGTTACCTATTGTATGTTGTTTGAGAAATGCTCCTTTTAGGCATCAGTGTAAACCTGTATTTCAGAAACGGTTGGCTGTTCTTTTGTTCTTACATCAATGATGTTAAATAAAAAAATCTTGTGGTTTGTAATGTAAAAAAAAAAAAAAAACCCTCAAGCATGAGCAGGCTGCAGTCCTTTCAATTTTGTGGCTCATTGTTGCACAGAGTGACACTTCAAAGGTAAGCAGCATCTGTACAGGAAAAATGTCCATCTTCACTGCGGTTGATGTTGGTTCTCACATGAGCTCCTTAGTTGCTATGGCTACTGATATTTTTCCTGTCCTCCTCCTCAGGTCTCTCCTCTTGGCAAAAGAATTGCTGAGGAAGCCCGTGGGTGGGGTCTGCATCTTAAATATAGACCTGTTGAACAGACACAGAGAGGAAACAAAGAGGAGCTCGTGACAGATGAACAATTTTTATTGTGTTCTGACATATAGTTGATGGAGCAGATTAGAATCAATGCAACTAAGTGAGAAGAGTAATTGTAAAAAAAAAAAAAAAAAAAAAGAAAGATGCCGAGTCTAAGTTTTAAGTCATTATTTTTTAAGTGGTGAAGGGAGAGGGAAAACAAGCAGCCTACAGTACCAAGACCAGATTCTTTTAGTTTTAGTAATGACCACATGGTAAAAGCCACAAGCCTTGACTGTGTCCACCTCGCACAGGAGCTGTGTGGGCCTGACTACCCTCCAAAAGGATTTGCATAATCTAAAGATTTGGACTCATAACAATCTCATTATACCAAGTATTTGTGTTGATCTGCTTTACATAAATTAGTTGATGTGGATCTGTGAGCTCACGTGTCTAAGCCTATTGAAACAGAATATAACCTGTTATAGCTGAAAGGACTGCTTTTATGGTATACGGACTGCATGTCTGAAGTGCTTTTCTAGGCTTGTTGACCTATAAAGTGGTCTTACACTACAAGCATTCAGAAACACATTCAAACAACACTTTTCACATTTTTTTCTTTACTCTGTCACACACACACTCATGCAGGGTTAATGTGGGGTTCAGCATCTTGCCCAATGACTTTGGATCAAACCTTCCAACTGGCAGACAGCTGTGCTACCTCCAAAGATATGCTCCCTCCCCCCAGTTGAAGGTGTACATGTGAAAAACCCAAACCATTAAAAGGGTCCTACTTATCCTCTAAACTGGATTGTGTTAATCTACTAATCGCGAGGTATTTACATAACTACGTCAATGCTGCTGCAGTTAGGCAATTAAGACCCTCATTTCCTTTCAGTGGGATTTCTAGTCTCGTTCCCAGACTTGAACTTTAATCTCTGTCCTTGCTTCGAGTCCTGTTGTCTTTAATGTCCTTAAGTAGTCTGTTCTCTTTCCTGTTTTACAGGGTCCCTATTTTGAGCATTATCTGTCCTTTAATGTTTGTTTGTTGTTGTTTTGTTTTGTTTTTTTGCTTGTATGCTTTCAGGATAATGGCACTTTGTTGTAACTGTTACCAAAAAGATTCAATTCAAATCCTGGTCTGGTTTGAATTCTCAGAATAAAATGCTAAATTGAATTTAAATCATAAATCTTATATCCAGTTTTTATTTATTGTTTTCTTTCAACATTAACAATCAATACTTGTCTGTAGTCCTTCTCTGCAGAAATCAGGCAGTGGAGTTTGGGTCATGTGATTACACATTATTGGACAAACACTGAATCTGATTGTTATTATTTGTAAGCACCTTATAATTTTAATTGTTTCTCTTTGCCAAAACTTGAAAATTCCCACAAATATGTCAGGATACAGCCCTTGTTTCACCCACACATTTACTTTATAGTTCTCTATTTATCCAAATAATTGTAATTCATTATAAAAGATGAATGCGCAGTTATAACTCATGTACGATTTTGTGAAGTTGGAAAAAAATTTGATTAGGTTTTTAAACTGAATATATAAAACTATATTTTTTTTGTTTTTGTTACAAACAGCATGTTATATACTGCCATCTCCTGGTGGAGCATTTACATTACGTTTTTACACTCAAAAAGAAGAAAGATGGAAAATTATTATATAAAATCAAAAGGATGACAGAAGCTTCGACGTCAGTTTTATTGATTTTTTTCAAGATGTCGATATTCAACTTGATAGAATGAAATGATCTTAAACAGTTACTCACAGTTAAATTATTTTTTTGAATGAAGCACATGAATCCTCGAAGCTTGATTATTTTTGACTCTACCTAATTATTTGAACTTCCTGCTTTTCTAGCCAATCATATTGCGCTTTTTAGAGTGAGTCATTAGTCTTATCCAATCAGAATACGCACAGGAGTGAGTGGGCGTGGCTTGGAGCAGCTGGCTGGTGTTCCTGTGTGTTTGGAGTTTGACCACTGCAGAGGACAAGCTGATCTCTCTAAACGAGCCTGGAACAATGACCTGGGACACTAATTAACAACAAACCTGAAACACGTTTCATTTGGAGAAGATCAGAACTTTAAACCGGTGTTTTGTGTGAAAGGTGAGCAGATAGATATGATTGTTAGCATTGGTTACGAAATCGCCGCTAACGCTACCATCTTTAATAATTCATGTGTTTACAAACACGTCAGTCACATAAATATTACATTGTGCCGTAGTTTGGAGGGGAAAGAAGAATCCCCACTAGCTAAATCTGAAGCCCACTCACTGGAAGTGAGTGTTATCGGACACTTCCAGCCAAAGATGTCACCTTCTGTTTACAGCTGCTGCTCAGATGATGGTGGGGTCAGAAATAGAATAAAGACAACATGACGGCTCTGCTGATGCTCATTACACGTGAATAAGCAAAACGATATATTTAACATGGACTGAGTGTAGAGATAAGGGGGATTCAGAAAAAAAATGACTGATGAAAGATGAAAAGTTGGTTAGTTAAGATGAAAGTTAACTACTGTTTTTCATCTCAGAAGCCTGTTGCCACATGATTTATTCCTTTCTTTAGAGTCTGCTACATATAGTAAAAGGCAACTTAAATTATTTGTCCATTCGAACATAATGTTCTGTGGGAAATGTTGGCACTTAAGTTATTTATACCTCCAGACCTCCAGACACAGAGACAGTTTCTTCCCCCAAGCTGTTGTTCTGATGAACTCTCATCACTCAGTCTCAGAGGAATCAACCACTGTTCAATAATAATAATAATAATAATAATAATAATGATAATAACAACACAATAATATGCTGTAACAATACACCTTTCAATAACTGTGTCCTCATACTGCTGTACCTTTCACTTTAAAAAAAATTGTATATATGTTAATGAGAAACATTTGTCTATTTACTGTACAGTGAGCGAAATTACCGGGGTCAAATTCCCTGTCTGGCATGTTCATACTTGGCCAATAAACCTGATTGTGATTATAATTCTGATTTTCAGTTCAAAAGAAAAGTGAAAGTGCCCTGTTAAAAATGTGTCACACTCCAGTTTAGTATAGTTGACTTAGATAACTGTTACTCTGATGTTTCTCCCTCAACCCATACTGTGCAAACAACATTACTGTCATATTTTTTTTAAATAGTGTATCTAATGCAAATTTTCTTGTCCAAATCACTGATAAACACCTTCACTTGTTTTTTTTGATGTGTTTTCAGCCATGGAACCGTCACCCAATGGCGAGGCATCTGCCCCAAAACTCCAAAACTCACCAACCACCATGAGGCCGGGCCCTTCTTCCTTTACCTCGTCTGCTACCATGTCAACCCAAGACTTTCATAAACCTAAACTCAACATGCCAACACCTCCAACCACACCCTCATCTTCTCCTTCCACTGCCTCCCCCCGGACTTCTCCAGGAGTTCTTTCCCGCTCTTCCTCCCTATCCACGCCGTCATCCTCCCCGTTCCGTCAGCCTGTGAGGAGTTTCTCTCAGTTGGGCAGATCTCAGCTCAATGCAGCCTCCACGGGAACCCTCCTAACTGGATCCTCGGCTGCTGGAGCTGCTGCCACAGTGTCTCAACCACCTCCTCCCACTCCCACCACACCTGAACCAGGTGAGAATCCAAACTTAGATTAAGAGAAAAGCCATGCGACATTGAGGCGTCTCCATGACAACCGTAGACGTTTACCACAACATGTAAAGCAGCCTCTCCCATTTCGCTGACTTGCAGGGAAAAGCCTGTCTAACCTCCATGTTTTTGTTGACTTATTTTTCTTCTTTAACTGACTGAATTTAGGATATAGGCTTGAGATGACTTCATGTCCCTTAGCTGTGCTGGAAACAATGCACTCGAATCTGTCAAATGTCTTTGCAGTGATATCAGGACATATACATATTGAGCATTACTGCCTGGAAAGTCTGAAATCTGACACCAAATGCATTTCATATGAGCCATACTTGCTCTCTTTGAAAGGAACTGCCTGTAGTATATACCTAGAAGTATCAATAAAGTTGAGAGGAATTGAATCACTGTCTGTGAGTTACATGAGAGAAACCAGCAGCTGCCCCAGCTGCATTAAACAAACAGTTATTTTAGGGCTCAGGCAGAGGGTTAAAGCATGAGTCTACTGCATGTCACTTGATATCAGGAGTATTTTCTTTGGCTCCCTGAGACGTAGACAAACAGCCACATCACTTGCCATTATTACCTACCATTACAGTTTTGCATCTTGGAAGAGTTTCCATCCATCTTCACTTGTGCCAAGTACCACAAATGTCGCTTCTCACTTTTTTATGCAACAGGAAGCAGATGTTTTCTAGCGGACTGGGATTTGAGAGAAGCAGAAGTCATTAGCTGAAAGAGAAGGATAATTAAAAGACGTTGGTCTTATCAAGGCCAACGTCTTTTAATGCTGCCCCTGGAAGGGTCTGATTCAGGCTGCGACAACTACGACACTGGCTGGCTTCAATTTGCTTATTTTTGTTTGTCTGGACTATCTGTGCTGGTATTTAAAGGCAGGTGTCTTTTTTTTTTTTTTTTTTTTTGAAAAAATGTTTTAAAACAAATAAAGAAACACATGTTTGCATAATAGTCTCCTAATTTTAAGCAGAAATGCAACCTTTGTTGCAATCATCATTCCTATCATGGATTTTGAAGAGCACTTTTCTATCAAACCTCACTAAGACTATCTTAAAACCAGTGAAAACGACTACTCTGTGTTTAATTAGCTATTTACTGTTTCAGAGGAGCCAGAGGATGAGAGCAGTTTGGAGGATTTGGAGGCAAAAGCAAAGTCTGGGGATGCAAAAGCACAAACAAAGGTCGGTGGCAACCAACATATTGCAAATACTGTTGAAGGCTGTGGCTTTATGATGGATGCAGCAAATCAGCAAAGTCATGAAAAATACTATCTAGAGTTGTGCATTAAAAGCAAGGACAGGTCAGTGAGTCACAGCAATGCTTGTGTGGCAAGTTTAAGATTTGTGTGTGTGTCCAGATGGGCCGTTACTTCCTTGCACTGGCAGAAGAAAAAGATGAGGAACTGAACAACTGCACAGCGGTCACATGGCTGGTCCAAGCTGCTAAACAGGGCCGCAAGGACGCCGTCAGACTGCTGCAGCACTGCTTAGTATCCAGAAAAGGTAGAAAAACTTGTTTCAGTGAAAATTTTACTTGGAATTTAGGAATCTTGTGGACCGTGTCTTTCCATGTCCTTCAGGCATCACTTTGGAGAACTTCGAGGAGGTGAAGAAGTTGTGCACAGAGACACGATTTGAAAGGGGGGTCAGGAAGGCGGCTCTGCTCATGTACTTAAAGTTGAACCCAGAGAAGAAGAAGTCGGTGGCTGTTTCTGAGTTGCTGGAGAATGTGGAACGTGTCCACTCAGAGCCAGGTACAAGAGAGACACCTTTATTTCAGCCCTTATTGTACTCAGTCAGAAAGAAAGAAAACAAAACATCTTCTGTCTTCCTTCTGCAGGAAAACCTGTTTCCCCTGGTCCTCTCAACAGCTCTGCTAAGAAACAAAGGCGAGTCTTGGAGACTATGGTGAGCAGTGAAGGTATGTGCAGCCTCCAACGAGGCTACTCATATCAAACATGAGTGATCGGGTGTCATGATCTGGTCATCAAAGGAGCAAAAATTACAAAAACAAAACCTGCAGTGAGATGGAGGTTTGTTTTCTGTCCTGCCTTGCAGGAAGTTCCCATGTGGGTATTGACGATTTTGTTGAGATGACGAAGAGGTACGCTCAAGGAATTGCACCGTCACCAGTTATGGCTGACGACGATGATGAGATCGCAGTGAAGAATCCAGATGAACTACCTCTGAATCAGAAGGTGGGACATTTCTTTATTGTTCTAGACTCATGCTCTCTTTTCCTGCTAAATGTTCAGTTAATGTCTGGAAAAGTGGAACAAACCTCCAAACCTCCTCTGTAATGTTTCCCATTTGTATTCATATAAGGTTCTATCTTTATTTATTTATTTATTTTTTTTGTTTTTACTTTTTTCCCCCCACCTGTACCAGCATTTCCACAGCTGTTGCAATCTGTAAATTTTTTTGCACTTCTGATATTTATAGTCATCCAGGCTTTTCTTAAATAATCTCTAATTTATTTTTTAATTTTCTTATGGATTGACTAATAATGTGATCAATCTGAATGTAGTTTTTTTTTATTGTATCAAATTGCAACACCCATTTACATGAGGAGGTCAAAACCTTACAAGATTATAGAGAAAGCCATTGATCTCCTTCAAGTAAACACATATTAACTGTAAGGAGGAATTTATCAGGTTTTAGTTAGTTTAGTTTGATAAATCAGGACTGGTTTTCTTGTGTGGACAATGAAGAGGAAGCATTGCCTGAGAAATGGTATCACACACATCAGGACCTGGTTCCTGTTCTCATTCAGTCGCTGTTGTCTCCTGTGTTTCCCTCCAGCTGCTGAAGTTCCCCCTGTTCGCCCTGCTGGAGATTAAAGAACACCTCATCGACTGGGCGTCACGAGCTGGGATGCAGTGGCTCAGCGCCCTGATCCCCACACACCACGTCAATGCGCTTATCTTCTTTTTTATCATCTCCAATCTCACAATTGATTTCTTCATCTTCATCATCCCTCTGCTGGCTTTCTACCTCTCCTTCTTCTCTATGGTCATCTGCACACTGCGTGTGTTTCAGGTTGGTGATGAGTTACTGTACGTTGCTCTACTGTTGTTTTTTGGCACTATTCAGGCTGTGCAAACCAACGTTTGTTGGTTTGCATCTGTATATCTGTACAATAGATGTTCCTTCTCAGGGGGTAGATGGAATTTAAGAATAAAAGGAAAAAAAAAACACTTTCTCTGCAGAATTCAAAGGCATGGGAAAATTTCCGTGCACTCACAGACCTACTTGCCCACTTTGAACCTGGTCTTGATCTGGAGCAGGCGGAGACCAACTTTGGATGGACACACCTGGAACCGTATTTGTAAGTTTATTTCTGTTTTACCTTGGTGGTTTGTAAGTGTCCAATGTGACTAGGAACTCAAAAACTCTGACATACTGTATTCCAACCCTGGACATCTTGGTCTGAAGATCTGTTCTTCAACTCGTCTTGCATTTCCTGTACCGGTACTTCTGAAGTGGATTCGCTCAAATCTGTACACCGATCTAAAAAAAGACACACCGTGCAGGGGAAGGGAAGAGAGTCAAGAGGCTGACCCTGCACCGTAAAATTAGATATGACACTAAAGCATGACACAGATGTTTCAGTAATGGCTCAAGACATTTTTTTTAGCTGTTGCGTTGGTTTTAATAGTTTTTAAAACAATGTGCACTTACTCAAATAATCAAAAAAAAGTGGGAATGTACCATGTTGTTCTCAGAAGAAGCAGTAAAGCCCAGAAAAGACACTTACTGAATTAAAGATGACGTATAGTTATTAGTAATTAATGGAGGGGGGGGAAAGAATGCACTGGAGCAGAATAATCGGACTCTGTTTCTTCTTCTCAGGTACTTCCTCCTTTCTGTGGTCTTTGTGGTCGTGTCGTTCCCTGTGGCTGATAAATCTTGGATCCCCTGCTCGGAGCTGACGGCCATCGCTCTCTTCTTCACCATCACTGCCTTCCTCAGCCTCCACGCCTCAGCCCAGCTCTTCGCTCGTAAAGCCCTCCTGACGGAGGTCCTCTCTGGAGCGTGCTCCCTCACTCACTTCCTGCCTGACTCCATGTGGTTCCTCAGGGTACTCGGGATGACATTTATCACGGTGCCCCTTGGAGATATAGTGGTGTTGAATGTGGGGATGCCGTGTCTGCTGTACGGACACCTCTTCTATCTCCTCTTCCGCATGGCGCAGCTGAGAGGCTTTAAGGGCATCTACCTGTGCCTGGTGCCTTACATGGTTTGCTTCACCTGGTGTGAGCTTTGCTTGGTGTTCCTAAATAACTCCACAGTCATAGGACTCATCCGGACCGGTGTGGGCTACATCCTCTTCCTGTTCGCCCTACCTGTACTCTCACTGGGCCTGGCTGCTATGCTCATGATCCAGGTGCTGAAGTGGTTCCTGACCCTGGAGCTCACTAAGATGTTGGTCACAGTGACGGTCTGCTTTGTTCCGGTGGTGCTGAGACTCTGGACTCGGTTCAGCCTCAACCCCATCGTGGTGCTTCGATCTTTGTCACGGAGCAGCGTCGTCAAGCTCATCCTGGTGTGGCTCAGCGCGGTGGTGCTCTTCTGTTGGATGTACGTCTACAGGTCGGAGGGCATGAAGGTGTACAACTCCACCTTGACGTGGCCTGAATACAGTAACATCTGCGGCCCTCTGGCCTGGAAAGAGTCCAACATGGCCCAGACTCAGATTCTCTGCTCTCATCTGGAAGGACACCGTGTCACCTGGACGGGCCGCTTTAAATACGTGCGCGTGACCGACATCGAGAATGGGCCGCAGTCGGTGATCAACTTGCTGCCTGTATTTTTGGGGAACTGGATGCGGTGCCTTTACGGTGAACCGTATCCTCGATGTGACGAGGGGAAAAACGCCACGGCCGAGTCCCAGCCACAGCCGGCCCCTGCTCCTCCTCTGCAAGATCCACTGTGTAAGCTTAAGAGACTAGCCAAGCACGAGTGCCATGTCAAACGCTTTGACCGCTACAAGTTTGAGGTCACGCTGGGCATGCCGCTGGAGAGGAAGGCCAAGAACGGTACCATCATAGAGGACGAGGACACCACCAAGGACATTGTTCTGCGGGCGAGTAACGAGTTCAAGTCCCTGCTCTTACACTTAAACACCGGCAGCTTGGTGGAGTTCAGCACCATCCTGGAGGGACGCTTGGGCTCCAAGTGGCCCGTGTTTGAAATGAAAGCCATTCACTGCCTGTCGTGCGCCGACGCCAGCGTTCCCAGACGCAAACAGTTCAAGATCGAACACGACTGGAGGCGCACGGCTCAGAACGCCCTCCAGTTCACTTTCGACTTCTTCTTTAATCCCTTCCTGACCGCTCGGCTGGAGCAGCACTCGGGGACGGAGACTGAAGCAGAAACGGTGACGGTAGAGGACGAATAGAGAGAACACTGCCAAAGAAAAGATGCCTCTAAGTGATGATAGGCTAATGATTGTACGACATGATCTTTAACTGCAATATTGTTGAGATACTGACAGAAGGTGAGCGAGCAGGTCCTCAGGCATTTGTGATATCTGAAGTGTTTATGTGTTTTTATAGCTTTTGAGCCAAATTATGTATACTGTTATGTGATAAACAATGTAGAAACATAAATTAACAGAGATTTACTAACACTACATTGAGAAAGACATGTGCCCTAATTATTAATTTAAGCTGTATGTCTTTTCCCCATACCCAGTCTGTTAATGCAATCAATGTATTTGCCATCACATGACACACTTTGTGATAGAAATGATCAGTATTAAGATTCAGTTGTTTCCCATGTGAACAGCTGCTATTTAGCTGCAAAAGTTACCCCACCTCCCTCTTTTTTTTTTTATTCTCTTCCCTTTTTAAAAACAAGTGTTTTTGCTGTGGAGCTGAATTTATAGGATCTGTCCTCAAACTCATGGCTGAAGCGGTTGGTTTTAAGTGCCTTAAAAACCTGTTATATTTAATTTGAGAAGGAATATCCTAAATCTACTTTATCCTTAAAGTTGCAACTACAACTGAAATGTGTTTCAAACAGCTGAACGACTTTATATCAGTCCTCTGTTTTCTTATGTCTTTGTTCCCAGTTCCTCTGCTGTTTGTGTCCTGTAGTTTTGTCTCCATCTCTGCTGTGCAGGGATTTAAAATAATGACCATTTCAAGTCCCTGAGTGATGATGTGGTGTAATTTTAGGATGTCACTACTGTTTTCTATACTGTGACCTATGAATATGAAAAAAACATTGGCTTTTTGTTATTTTTATTAAAAGTGAGTTGTATTTTACTCATCTTAAACACACAATTGATGCAAACTGCATGTAACTAGTATGAAATGATGGAACTTAGCTGTTTGAGTTGAAAGCTGGTGGCATCGGAGGATGCTGAGTCACTGCCCTGAAAATAATTTAGTTAGAAAATGCTGTGAAAATGGTACAATTGTGTGACTGATGTTAGAAAGTTGAAAAAATTGGAAAAAACAACAACAACTTGGTTCTTGGACAGAAAACATGCTAGACTAATATTAATTACTAAGTGTGTGAGAGGATGATGGTGTGAGTTAATTTTAAAGCCAAACAGAGACAAATGAACAACCATGCATACAGATAAACTCAAAATTACAATTTAAAGTGATAATTCAACCTAACGGTCCACAGGAGCTCCACACAGGTACACGGAGAACATGCAGCTCTGAAGGAACAGCTGGGATTTGACCCTGAACAAGGCAGGATACTTTGTGAAGAGCAAGGCTGTTCATGTACGTGGTAACTAATTCTGGGAAACCTGATACATTTCCCAATAATATTACCTGATAAACTGCGCAAAAAGGGGAGCCTGATGCCTGCAATCACGCATTTGTTCAAGTTGTAATAATGCTCTTTACGTGTAATGTGCACATAAGAACACTAGGTGGCGTCTGAGATTACTTAACGAATCAGAGAGGACGCAGAGTAACAATCCTGGTTTCTAACCTGACAACTTCCAATAAGGGTCACAACTGCATCCTATTGGATGCCATTTTGTTGAATTATTTATTCAGAAAAAAGCATATTAACATTATTTATAACTGTCCATTTAACAATCATGTCAAAATATATTAAGAAAAAATGTGATTTAACATTAGTTTGATAAGGATGTGATGTACAACTCACAGATGTTCTAAATAAAGGAAAAAGCTGCATTTTTTTAAATAACATAATGGTAATCAGTGAAGAAGGCTGAAGAGAGGAAAGAACCATCTCTCTGCTGTAGCTTTGGAGGCAATCAATACAGACACAATATTTGGTCTGCAAGTTGATTTAAAAAAAAAAAACCATGTCAGAAACAGAGCAGATATATGCAGACACAATTGAGGCCCTGTAATAATGTTTATTCTTTTTTCTTTTTACTTGTAGGGCACAACAAATACCAGAAACATTCCCCATTTTTCTTGGTTCTCAGTTTCAGTGAGTAGAAACTGATAAGTGGACAGCTTCATTCAAAATGGACATGTGCGTGTATAAACCGAACACGGGTAAACATGCTTCAGTGTCCACGGACACAAAATAAAGTTTGGGGGGGGGGGGCTGGCCATCTACAGTTACTCGTGCTGCGAGGAGCCCCGGGGCCCCTGAAGCCTTTGTACAGCAGGCTCTAGAGGGTTAAAAAGGCAGCCAAGTCACTTTGTTGATACTTAGGCTAAATTCGTTCGACATGCAGCATGTTTTTGTTTGATTGTTAAAAGTATCAACTGTTTTTTTTCCTCCTCCATTATCTGAGTTTAACGTATCGTATGTTGAAGCAGCACACAACACAGCCCAGGATCGGAAGCAGAAAACACGGAGACGCACGGGCCCGTTTCAGCAGAGAAGAGCTTTCTCGCCTAAAACGCACCGCATGCTGTGATAATCCATGAACTTCTGCTTCTACCTGCAGGTCTGCGAACATTTTAAGCTCACCGAGGACACCCCAGGCGTCGGTCAACCCTCCTGAATCAGTGAGGCATCTGGTGCACTTGAGTTAAGGGGAGGATCACAAGTTCATCCTTACACATCACACATATTTCACGTTGCCATCGTCGTCATTATCACCATCAATGACATCATTTAACAAGAAGTTACAAAAAACAGCATCTGATGTGAAATCAAAAAAACACCAAGTTATATAAATGCCCAATTTCTCATCAGTGCTGCTGGTAGACAAAGGTTTTTGTTACACAAAACAGTGGGCAGGGGATAAGAATAGGCTTAGCTCGAGTGCACAAATATAGACGAGAGGAGAGGAGAGGAGGTGGAGAAAGGAAAAAGAGCCTGTAGAGATAAAGAAAAGACAAGACAAAAAAAAAAGTCTCTGGTCTGGGGAGGGCTGATCCCCCTCAGAAGCCGAGTTGTAGCGATCGACAAACCGTCAAACACAATCCACAGGTGAACAACTCAGAAATCCACAGTTATGTAATCCATAATCCTCTGCGTGATTAGACGGTTCCCTTTCTAGCCCTGTCTATGTCCTTTAAGTTCTGGTTGGCTGAGGAGGAGGTGGAGGAGTAGATGTGTGCATGTATTCTGTTGTGTGTGTTAGGCAACTTCGTGGGTGGTTGAGAGTGTGTGTGCATGATAATAATGTACATTCTAGCATAGTTGTGTGTTTGTGTGTAAACTCAGTTGAATCCGCCGCTGACATCTGTTCATTAATGCATCTCAGAGTTGAGTTTGTCCTGGAAGATGTACAGGTTGTTGGTGGCGGCGATGGCAATGATGTTCTCATTCGGGTGCCAGGCTGTGTGGAGGATCTTCTTGGTGAAGTCCAGGCTGTCCACGCTGATGTCATCCTTCCGGCGCTTGCCTCCGGCGGCACAGACCCTCCGCGGCTTCAGGACAGCCCTGGGTTTGCTGCTCTCCCTCGATGCCTCCAGGGTCACGTCCCGTTTGGTGTTGCGGTCGAACATGCGGAAGAAGTTGTTGTAGGCTCCGGTCATGATCACGCTGGACAGAACAGGAGGGGGGACTTGGTCACAACAGTTTAAAAAGATTTATCATCATTTCTTCCAAATTTTTTTAAAAGTGGTTCAGGATAAGTTGATAAAGTTAAACTCTGGATAAATTACAGTCATAGATTTAAACATTTTTGTTTTCCTTTTCAGTACAAGTCAGAGAAAGGTACAGAGAACTATTGAGCCGTTATTTAAAGTAATCCAGAGAGATCATCTGGTCCTAAATGTCGCCAAGACAAAGGGGACACTGGTTGACATCAGAAGATCAAGGTTCATGACCAACGCCATCATCATAAAGGATTACGAGGTTGTTGAGCACTTTAGCATTTAGATGTTCACCTATAAAAGAAACTGGGATGGAGGCCCAACACAGACACTGCACACAGGAAGGGGATGAGCTGACTCCATTTTCTCAGGACGTGCCAATCCTTCAATGTGTGTAGTAAGATACGGAAGATCTTTGTCTGTGATCTCGGGTGTCATCTCCTGTGCTGGGCTTTACTGGGGAAGCAGCATCAGTCCCAGAGGTGTGAGCGGGGACGATAGACCCATTCATAAGGTTGGGAAAAACAGAATCTGGAGATGTTTGAGTCAGTGTGTCACTGAAACTATCTCCTTCATCTCACCCGAGCAACCATTGAGCTGCACAAACTGTGCATATTGTCATATCAATATGTAAATAAGCAGCATCATCTCATACTGTGTATACTGTCTATAATTCACTATGTTAGCTGTGACTATCATTTACTGATGATTTTCTATTATTTTTACTTTTATTTTTATTGTAAATCTTTTTTGAAAATATATTGTACATATTATGTTATTAATTTCTTCTATATTTCCTTATCATTTCCTCCACTGCATCTGTCTAGTAGATAAGGTTTTCTTTCTAGACCTGCTCCACAGTGTACTTTTCTGCACCCGTCGCGCTTCCTGTTTTGCCAGTTCTTGTTGATGAAACACAAGCCCACAGATGGTGATATCCCCATAGTAATTTATGGAAGGACGGTTTTACAAACAATCCATAATGAAGGCTTGATTGGTTCAGTGCTCCACAAATGGCTTCCCTTTGGTAAAGTTCTCCCGGCTCTACAAAGGGATCCTGAATGCAGCAATCAGGGTACTTGTCTGACTTCATCTTGGCTGGAATGCGGGTTGCACGCTCCAGAGATCAGAGTTGCGTATATATTTATGAGGGGGAAAAAATGTATTGAATCATTTTGAATCAAGAAAGGAATCCCGCTGCAAACCCCTTTAATGCACCGTATATAAAAATGTTTTACCTTTCTCATAAAGGATCAGGAGGTTTAAGCTGTTGAGCACTTTAGCATTTAGTTACATCATTTAGTTTTGGGTTCAGAAATACAAAAAAGAGACAAACACATCACATTAGGTACCTGTCAGAGCCGTTCCAGGCACACTCAAACTTGTCAAAGATGCAGTCGTTCTCATACAGGGAACACAACTTGCTGCGGAGGTAATCATGAACCTGAAAGAATACAGACACACACTTAAAATGAATCTACTACACAGTTGCACTCCCAGATGTTGACTTTCAGTTTACTATAGCATGACTAAAAATGGAAGCTATAACACAAACCTCCGCGATAGTAACACTATTAAGAAAGACAAGCCCACAGCAACACCAGGGCAAGCAGCACATTTTAGTCTGAGTATTCTTCCATTACATTTAATCCATTAACATCCAGCCCTGTATTATCATCTCCTCCAAGAGTGTGATAACAGAGCTACACATGCAAACACATGCACACTCACTGAATAACTTTTTTCCCTAGCCCTTCCATCCAACCCGTCTGTGTCAGCACTGTGTCGGCTAAGTGATGCAAGAGCTTGAAATCTACACCTTTCCACTGCCATTGTGCTCTGCATCGAACCCCCACCTCGCCCTTTCTGCATAAAGTCAGCAGTCAACGGCCTCCTTTCAATCAATAAATGGTCAAGCTGAGGTCGACTCACGGTTGTATATCAAGCCCCAGGACATTTTTGTTTTTCCCTTATGTGTCTTTCTGGACAGAGTGAAAAAAGACACTGTCAGCTGGAATAGAAAAATACTGTCCTTCTTTTCAGTCATCCCGATCCCTGATTTACAGTGCTTCATCCCCTCAGAACTGACACAGAATTCCATGTTCCAGGAGGAATAAGAGTGTAAATTTATAAGGAGAGCAGCTTAGCCCTGAAATCCTTTTTCACCCTTTTATTGCAATTCAATCCATCTACCTGCTTCCAGCTGTAAGACTGGTATATGAGCCAAGTGGATTTACCTGCTTCTCTGCATTAACCTGTCTTAAAATGGGATTTGATGCTGTCAGAAAGGACATTTGCCATGTGCACATTTTAAGAAGATACAAACAATCAGAGCATTGACTAAGACTGCATTAAATAAAGGTTGCTATGGATCCAGTAGCTTGGTTTCCATTAGCTGCTGGCCAGGCCGGAATTACATTAACATTGATAATGAATCATTCTTTCAGTCATAATTCATAAAGTTATATCTTGGTGATATCTTTATGAATTACTCACTTCAAACCTTTCAGTATGATTTTCAGGTTCAGCCAACATTTTCCATTCTGGTCAACAAAAAGTTGCAAGTTTTGCATTTTCCTCTCAGAGCGGTGGGGACTTCTGAAAGCCTCACATAATCCCTTTATAAACGACGTTGCTTTTGTAAAGAATTGTAATTAATGGTTGCACTGATCGACATGTGTGCAAAAGGGATTGTCCTTCATTGTGCCAGGGTGACTTTCTACCATAAGATCTGTTCATCTGTATCGTTCCAGTCCAAGCTAGTTTGCTGACAACAGTTATTTCTTGTCTTTTATGTCTTAGGATGTTTACAATTTTTTGTGTCAGACGTCATAGCTCTGATAAATGCACAGTTAGACAGTTCTTGGTCCTCTGGTCTTAATCTTTCCATCTTTCCTGAGAGTCTGGTTTAATATCCATGAAAATAGAGGGTCACAATAAAGACTGAAGGTTCTAACTCAACATACTGTAAAGGTTTATCTACTATCGACTTTAGAAGGCTGAGAAAAAAAAGATATCAGTTAACAATGAAATTCTCTCTAATATAAAAACAATAAATAGTCAAGTTTTACAAAGATTTTTAAAGGTATTGACTGGCCGAAATATTGTAATAATACCGTAGTACATACTGCATGATGTTCTAACTACTTTATTCAAGTGTTTTTTTTCATACCAATGTAAATGAAGGCACAACAACAGACCCTTACTGTATTTCTTTGGCTTAAATAGTTATTGTTGCCAGCAAGTTTAAGTATTACCTCCAATCTGTTGCACAATAAACGGTGACTTACTTCTAGTCCTTACTGCTTCTTATACTAATGTAGATAAGCTGAAACTCTTTTATTTTCCCTTTTTCCTCGTCATGCAGCTGCCTCTGCCACCATCATCTATTCCCTATTCTTCTCTCCTCCTTTCTCCACTCCCAGCCTCTCAACCCCACACCCCTCTTCTCCCTCTATCCCCCTCTTCCTCCATCTCTGTGCTGCATTGCAGATCTAGGTGCCAGTCGCTGTGTAAGGTATCCCTCCGTCCCGCTTTACTTTATGAGTGGAGGCTCAGCAGCCTATAAATAGGTCTGGTGCGTCTTCTCCCACTCCTGGCTGCCTCACATGTTACACATTCATAAACATACATGTTCACCTACCACGCCTGTGGCAATGATACTAAACAGTGTGAGACAAGGTTTGTAAACAACCCATAAATGAATGAACACACTCAAAAGTGACACAGAGACACAAATGGGACAAAGAAGAGGCCATTCTCTCAGCTTAGTGCTTCATGTTGTAGGTGCACATTTGCAGCTGTATGTCAAACCTTGTCCCTAAACCGCTTTATATACTTTACTATTTACAATATTTGACACCGTTTACAATAATGCTCATTATTTTAGTCCAAAATTTTAAACTTGAGCATAGAGAGGGTCTGTACTGATTCAACTTAAATGAGAGGTATTTTCTCTTGCTGGTAATGAATTCAATAATCATTGAAAGATTTTGAAAGAATGTAGCTATTAGTGAGTACTGTGACTCTGTAAGGCAACGTTCTGCCCATGATTTCTCTCTACAACTCTACATATTCTCCTTCATAAGGGGGACTTTTATCAACGCAGCAGGATGGACACCACAAGTGTATTTCCAGTCAGAATGACACAGACGCAGCAGGCTCTGTGCAGCTCTGCCCAGCCTGCTGCCTTGTTTCAACTCCAGAAAATACTCTGTTGAGCTTGCATAGGAACTGTTTCCCTTTTATTTATCAATACAGCCAGTTTTTCAAAAGGCATTTCATTCAGTCATTGCGGGATGAAACCGTAACAGCGTCCACTGTAAACATAGAACTGCCCTTTGTACAATTCCTTACTTCTGGAAATACCCAAATCATTTCCAGTTCTTTTGCAATTTGGGGAGCAGTACGTGGTGAAGCTATAATAATAACATATCTGTATTACACCAAACACAGCATACAGACTAGACTTGTAGAAAACCCAATATTAACACCATATTAACAACAAACTGGCTCTATTTAAAGGTATAGTCCTTGATGTTGGAGAGCTAGCAAGATTTGAAAGTGGCACCTCCTCTAATTTTGGCTTTAGAGGGGGAACATAGGAGAACGGACCAGAAGAATATAGCGTGGATTAAAAATAAAAGTTAAGCACTGAACTACATGTGTCTCCCGTCTGGGCCATTGCAGACTGCCTGAGCATGGCATGTTACAAAACAAACATATCCGCCCGCCTCTTTCTTCCCCCTTTAACGTGCGCAGCGCATGGATGTATGGCGCAGCGTCAGCGCGTTGTGTCGCATTAAATGTAGTCCGGGCGTAATACGAGGATTTGAGCTGGTGAAATTAAACGAAAAAAAAAAAGAAATTAAACGATTCCTCGAGGCAGAGAAAATTCCTCATTTTTTTGTAATCGAATTACTCGAATTATTCAAGGAATCGTTTCAGCCCTAGAAAAAACCAAAGGCTGAAAACTGGCCGTAACTCGCTGACAAGCTTGTTGTTAGTTAGCACTTAGCGCAGTTGTTTGCTCATGCGCAGCGACCTATGACCTCAGACAAAATTCAAATGTCATCTGATTGGCTGCCCTGTATATCAATCAAAAGACGGGATGGATGATAGGTTGACGTCAATTTTTTTAATGTCACGCGATCTACCAATAATACCTTTGCGATCGACTGGTAGATCGCGATCGACGTATTGAGCACCCCTGCTCTAGAGCCACGGCTACGCCGTAGCCTACACCGTAGCCTACGCCGTAGCTCTAGAGCCTGCAGCGCACCGCCACCCGCTCTCTGCTCTCTGCTCTCCACTCTTGCCGGGATGGAGACGCCGGTGGGCAGGATGCACGTTTGGGTGGGCACAGCCCACCCCTGCCCCCCCCTAAAACCGGCCCCGCTTACAGGTGAATGAGACATTTGTTGAAAATGTGCTGTCCAAAATGTCCTGGAAAACTCGACTCCTGCAAATGCGCGTTCCCCTAAGTTTGTGGGGGCGTAGCTTTGGACGGAGCGCTGACGGGAGGGGGAGGAGGGGGCAGGGCTTAGAGGAGGTGCCACTTTCAGATCTTGCTAGCTCTCCAACATCAAGGACCCTGCCTTTAACTGTTAGTGTTTTTTTTACATACAGCATCATAACGGTGCCTGGTGTTTGTCAGGTACGGCCTGAGCTCACCTGGTACGTCTCCAGGGGTTTGCTCTCCATGTTGAGGTCCCACACTTTAGCGGTCAGGTAGTCTCTGGTGAGCAGGTAGCGACCACTGTGACTGAACTTCACGTCTGACACGGAGGAGATAATCTCAGAGAAGAAGGAGCGAGCGCTGGGGTCTTCCGGCTCTTCAAACACTAGAGAAGGGAAGATTGATGAAGCGAGAAGTAGGCAAGTGCCGTTAAGGCAAATGCTGAGCAAACACGGTGCAATCACATGAGGATGGTCTTTATTTCAACAACAGCGATAAAGGGATGTCTCCAGTATGTCTCTGTGATGACTGTAAAAGATACACAAGGAGAGAATCCAGAGAACTCCTTTATCTTTATGCACAGAGATTCATTAAAATGCACATAAAAACAGATATTGAAAAACTCAAGTGAAAGCTTTAGCTGCTTGTTAAGCGCAACTAACGCTAGAAAATTGCACTACTGACTCATGGATAGAGCTGTAAATCGAATGGGGGGGAAGAAATAAATGAGAAGAAGGGTGAAAAGAAAAAAGCAAGAATACAATGGGTCTTAGATTAGAGACTAAATGTACCATGAACTGATTTCTTGGTGCTTAGGTGACAGAGATTTATTGAATAACCAACCCCGCTCTATATTAATGATGAAAAAAAAGAACCCGGGGCAGGAAGAAGAATGCAACAAAGAGTAAAGATGCAAAAGAGATAGAGAACGTAATGCTCCTACACTGAGAGGAACTCTTATATTTTAGATTTGAGATGACTCAGCCAGCAACATTAGCTTAATGAGGTTTAAGTTCAATAAGTTTATATGGAATACACAGCACAAATACTGCTCCCAAATACAAGACTACACACACAGAAAGGCGAGTTAATTCCAGTGATCGAGTGTGATGGAGCATAAACAGGTCAAATTAAAAACACGTGAGGTTGAAAGTGAGGACTAACATGCGCTCAGGTTTAGCAGGTATAATGTTCCACATTCTTGTTATCCTCACACTATGAAACAAGGTACAAATAGGCAAGAAGGAACAGTGGATCTAATCATTTATATCTGAATCAGACTATTCATGATTTTTCAGGTGGAAAAGCTTAATGTCGGAGCACCTGATATTTCAATTTAATAAAAATGGTAAATAAAGGGTCTGGACATTACAAAAAATGATTACAACTGGTGCTGAAAGGACATGAATGAATGTTTCAAATCCCTCCGAGAGCTGTCACCAAAGGTCAGAGTTCACCAACGTAACATTTTGTTCAGAAGATAGGAAAAAATATTATAACATGTTTAGAAATGCTTCAAAAAACAGAAAGCATCAAAATAAATGATGCTTTCCACATTTTTATCCACTAAAGACTGTGGGTTTATACAGTGTCCTGTGTCTCAGCGGGTTTACTCACGTTTGGAGTGCTTGTCACATAACGCCGCTTCTCTCATGTCACAGAGGCGCAGGGTGCCTTTGCTGCTGCTGTAGACAAACAGGTTACAGTGGTGGGGGTGAAACTCGGCCGATGTGATCACCTCCGTCAGATCCTCCATGTTGGCTGGTTTGATATCCACAATGTCTGATAGAAAGGGGCATTGCTCAGGAAAAGTAGCAGAAAATCAGTTTCACAAGACTAGAAGTTTATTTCTATACTATTTTTATCATATGTATTAATTTATTGAAACTCTCTGAAAAGATAAGAAATATCATCAGTTTTAACATCTATATGTTTAGATGTAAAAGCCCACACAAGCCTATAAACCACACAGAAAGACTAAACATAGTGTATGCAAATATAAACATAGGCAACACAGTGTAAATAATTTATAGCATGATAAAGCAAACCAATAAAAATATATCTGAGGGGCTTTGGCGTGAGAAAAGTCATTCCATATTCAGATAAACTGTAATAATATAAATTCGGTCTAGGTTAGGAATGTGACTGTTGTGTGTTAAGCTGGATTACATACAACCCAGAAAGGAGCTAAAATATTTATGTTACTTCTGAATTATTCATTAAGGTAAATTTTCACTCCTTAAGGAAAATAGTCCCCTCCCCCAACACTTTGTATCTTTGTGCATTTCCTTATACAGCGAAGTAGGATTTGCAGGGCGGGCGGTGGGGGGTGTTACTGAGCATGTGTGAGCATCTACACTATGTGTGAATGTATGCATTAATTATCCGTGTCCTTGTGCTGCACTCCTGCTCTTTTTTTTTTTTTACTCCTGAGCCGGTGTGTGTATGCAGGGGTTTGTATTCATCGCTTCTGATCACGGCGCGTGCACTGCAAACCACAGAGGATACTGAAACTCCGGTCAGTGATGTCCAGATGCCACAGATTGATCCTCAGGTCATCAGCTGACATGTAGGTCTCATAGTCGGAGTTGACAGAGATGGAGTTGACATGGTAGGTGTGGGCGTTGGCATACACACGCCGAGGGCTCACCTCCACCATCAGGTCCATGGGCATCAACACTGGCACCTGGAAAAGACACACACAGCAGGGTAACATCCCTTCTGTCTGCTTAGAAGAAGAACAATTACCAAGAAACAGCGAGTATATTTAAGTGATATCATTTTATTGTATCATAAATTAATATTTAATGCCGTGCTTCCTTTCTCATCAATAATACATAACCTATAGAACAATAACAGTTTTTCTTGATAACAAGTTCAAGAGCCAATTCTATATTTGACTTTAAGCTTTTTAGGTGGGGTACATATTTTTATACATTCTTTGTTGGCATGTATTTTACATTTCGGTGCACAATATGCATGTTTTACTTTAGCAAAGTAGCAGCCCAAACACCACACACACATTCTCAGACCTCTACAAGGACAGATGCACTGTAAAAGCAAATGCACATAGGGGCATGCTGTGAGTGACTGACCACTAACATTTAACTGCCAATAGAAACGCTGATGCTTTGACTTATTTAGCTCCGATGCAGATATTGTACAGCTTCTCTCTCCAGCTGAATGTAGAGGATTTCACCACCCCCACACATATACTGTTCTGTGCCTTGTGCTAGTGACCCATTTTTGTAAATGCAAACACAGCTGTTTTCAGTGGCCCAGTTTTAATGCCTAATGTTAATTATAAGATGAGATAAGATAAGATAAGATAAGATAAGATAAGATAAGATAAGATAAGATAAGATAAGATAAGATAAGATAAGATAAGATAAGATAAGATAAGATAAGATAAGATAAGAGAAGATAAGACAAGATAAGACAAGACAAGACCGTAAAAAGACAGACAGATACCTGCAAGGAGGTGACAGTGGAGATGTCCTTGATGTGGCCCTCTTCATCCTTCAGGTTGTATCCCTCTGGCCGTTTGTCACGTTCGCTCACCTTCCACAACTTAATGGTCTTATCTGGGAATCATACAGGGGAATTTGAGATAAACTATGTATGCGCTAGACTATTATGCGCGTGTGAGGAAAACAAAGAAGGAAAAACACTCACACATGCACTCCATCAGCTACAACTGAACCTCCTCCTTTAATTTGCCAGTGCAGCAACTTCCACAGGATTAGGTTGTGATGTGGATTTATGCAGTTGTATTTTAGAATAAAATAGTTTCGGAAGAAAATAGATAAACTACGGTTTATTTCTCCAAATCATTGTTTTTTTTTCTCTCATTCCTGAAGAATGGACAATGGACAAAACACTCAGGTCTGAAATGTGAATTTTTCTTTCAGAAATCTCATAAATATCAGCTGCTGCAGCATTTTTCATACTGAATTTTTCATGCTCTCTTTTATAAATAATATAATACTTAAAGAAATCAATAATAAGGCTCTTAGGGGTAAATCTATCCACCTTATTCCTGGAGCCTCTACTGTAGAAACTGCTGTGGGAGTAACTTCCGGTTAGCCGCCGGAAGTTCCGTAACGCCATTGACTAACCATGGCAGCTGAGCATGAACAGCGGTTTATTTTAAAGCAATTTGCTTTCAATCTAGCAGAGAAGTTACGGTTTTGTTTTCTGACATTTAATGTTTAACATGTTTATCAACCGTAGCATTTACTAAAATGTCCTTGCGGAGCTCGGGTACGTCGTTTTGTGGAGGAAAACCTGCATCATACTTTGTGGCTCGGATCCGACAGACTGCCGGAGGAGAGACGGGAATCCTCAGAGGATTGACAGGAATATCATGAGAATATCAGGTATGATTTCAGGTTAATGTCATGAGAATATCAGTTATGATTTCAGGTGTATGGAGGACACAGCATTGTAGTATTTGTCCGGTAATGACAACCTTTAGTATTATTTATTATTATTTTCTGTGCAGTTAAAATACAAAGTGTGTTTATGGCACGGACTGCAGGGCAGCATTAGAATAAAAATACAATAGTTTCACTACAGACATGTTGATAAGAAAAAAGTTTTTTGTTAATTAAATTTTAAATCTTAGCTGTGATCAGTACTCGAGTTGTAAAAAAGAAATCAGGGGGGATGGTGGATTTTATCATATGGGGATAGATAATTTTTGCTGATTACAAATAATATAATATATTACAAATAATAGCAGTGACCAAAAAACCTGCAGAAATACTGCAGGAATGACATAGCAGCAGTTAAATGCAGCATTCTGTAAGCTTTAAATATCCACTGGGCTTACATCAAATACATCAAAACACAACAATAAAAACAGTTTTCTGAACTTATCAATATGACTCTGTCCTTCACAGGATAAGTAAATGGATCACTGCAAAAACTCAAAATCTTAACAATATTTGTCTTATTTCTAGTTAAAATGTCTCATTTTAGTAAAAAAATCTCATTACACTTAAAACAAGACTCATCCCTGGAAAAAACAACAATTTTTACCTGTTTCAAGTAGATTTTCACTTAAAATAAGTAGAAAAATCTGCCAGTGCAACAAGATTTTTTTTCTTGTAATAAGAAGATAAATCTTGTCCCACTGGCAGATTTTCTTACTTATTTCAAGTGAAAATTTACCTGAAACAGGTGAAAATTGTCACATTTTTGTGGTGATGACTCTAACCAGAATGTTAAATGTTAATGTTGAAATAGCAGTAAAACCACATTCATTGATGAAATGACACAAGGGATGGAAAGGGGGGGTGGCAGTTTTACAGGGGGGATGATTTGGACCGTTTTTATTTCAGGGGGGGATGCCATCCCCCTCATCCCCCCTCAACTCCAGTACTGGCTGTGATGATGTACCGGTTTTTTCCTAAACTTCTGGAGGGCTTAGGTGATGTGGTTGCAGGTTGGGGGTTGTGGGTCTTCCCCCAGGTACATTTGATGAGGGGGCTGGGGGTGTTAGTGGTTAATAATTGTGTACTGTATTGCTCCCTCAGATGAGCCTGACCAGATGGATCAGAACGAGGAGCTGTGATCAACACCAAAGCTTCCTGTGATGCCCAAACACAGTGGTCAGACCCAGGGATGGAGGACCACACCTATTCTATTATTTACGTGCTGGAGATGAGGCGATGGGTGACCGTGGTTTCAGTTAGAGACTTGCTGGAGGAGTGTAGGGGGAAGCTAATCATTCCAGCATTCACACGCAAAGGATGCCAGCTGACCAGTGAGGAGGTCACTCACACACGCCGCATTGCTCATGCCCGCATTCATGTTGAATAAGGAACCTGGAGATGTACAAGATTCTTTCTCAAACAGGACCAAATTAACTTTGTGCCCAAAATTGACAAAATGCTCAAGATCTGTGCTGGTTTAGTGAATTAAAGAGCTGAGTTTATTTCAAGTGAAAAGTGAGAAGACATTTAATATTGCACTTAAACATACTTACATATTTCATTCATTTAACATTTTCTGAAAACAATTGAGGTTCAGTTAAACTTACAGTATCTTTAACACATAACTCTCAACAGGTTAAGTGCTGTATGTAGTTTGTAGAGCTGCACTTACATATTTCATTCATTTAACATTTTCTGAAAACAACTGAGGTCCAGCTGCAATTGTTATTTTTTTTGAGGAAATAAAAGTTAAAATAGTCCTCTGACAGTAAACTGAATCTCTCTCACTTAAGACACAAATGTAATGTGCTTTTGTTAAACAATATTTTTGTGTTAAAATGTTTTGATTCATGTCTCTATATTGTATGTCCTAATATGTCAGGAGGGGATCTTTCAGGTTCTGTTTTTAATAAAACTGAAAACAAAAATGAAGTCTGTTGTATTGTTTTCCCCCTAGCTTTATACAGAGAGGCAGAGCTGAATCTTCTTTGTACCAAATTCATCTACAAATGTTGGAAGTATGTGAAAGTTCTGGAGGTGTTTCATGTGTGTATCTGAAGTCTTTGTCAAATTAAATTTGTAACTCCAGGTGCTCAGTTGGTGTCCAGATAAGCAGCTTGCAGCTCTGCAGCCCCAGGCACATCACTGCCAGCTGGACCTGAAAGAATAAATATAAAAGATGGCTTACAGTTTGTCTTAATGAAGGTTCACAAGTAGCCTACCTGTCACATTAGTTCATAGATTATAAGCAGTACTCGAGTTGTAAAAAAAAAAATCAGGGGGGATGGTGGATTTTATCATATGGGGACAGATAATTTGTGCTGATTACAAATAATATAATATATTACAAATAATAGCAGTGACCAAAACACCAGAAATACTGCAGGAATGACATAGCAGCAGTTAAATGCAGCCTTCTGTAAGCTTTAAATATCCACTGGGCTTACATCAAATACATCAAAACACAACAATAAAAAACAGTTTTCTGAACTTATCAATATGACTCTGTCCTTCACAGGATCAGTAAAATGGATCACTGCAAAAACTCACAATCTTAACAAGAATATTTGTCTTATTTCTAGTTAAAATGTCTCATTTTAGTAAAAAAAAATCTCATTACACTTAAAACAAGACTCATCACTGGAAAAAACAACAATTTTCACCTGTTTCAAGTAGATTTTCACTTGAAATAAGTAAAAAAAATCTGCCAGTGGAACAAGATGTTATTGCTTGTAATGAGAAGATAAATCTTGTCCCACTGGCAGATTTTTCTACTTATTTCAGGTGAAAATTGTCAAATGTTATTTTTCTGGTGATGACTCTAAATGTTGAAATAGCAGTAAAACCACATTCATTAATGAAATGACATAAGGGATGGAAAGGGGGGATGATTTGGACCGTTTTTATTTCTCATCTCGAGTACTGATAAGTAACAATATTTACCCACCTGGAGGAGTATCCACTTTGCCCATTGGGAAGAATGAGATACTTCTCATCTTCTAAGCATTTCTTCACTTCTTCAGGTCGTCCTCCCATCCCTCAACAGCAGGAGGCAGCGGTAAGATGATATTGTCCCGTTTGAGCTGTGACAGGTGGTGTTTCCACATGTTTTATATCCCCAACGCTCAGAGAAAGAGGGTTAACGCGTTCACTCAGCATGTAAACAAACGCGGTTCTGGCAGCACCGGAAGGCGCTCCCACAATTCGCGCAAAGCCTCATGGGGCGTAGGAATAAGGTGGATAGATCTTCCAATAAAGCCATGAAATCACAATGTTTATTACATTTTGACATGCAACCCTTAGATATGTGAAGCAACACAAGCAGCAACTCCACCATAAAATGAAGGGGCAACGTGTCTTTGACTGTATAAATACAAGTCTTGATAATAATAAACACTTTGCTCTTTACTCAAGATGTTGAGAAAGAAAACCTCACATTTAATCAGTAATAACACCACAGCTGGTCAAACAGCAATTTCCATGGATAATAAATACTTTTTCAATCACAAATTTAAAAAATCCAATTTTAATTCTGCCTAAATATTTTTTTTCAATTAAATTGTGTGTGACACCCTCATAATGCGTTGGCTGACCCTATTCATCATAACGTACAATTTCAGAGCTGCGACCTGACAAACAGCGATGTAGCCTCATCCATTTTAGTCATGGCACCTCTAGAGGGCTCTCTGTTTTAGCCATGTGGGGAACGTTGGAAAGCCAGATGTGTCACACTTACTGACCTTTTCAAAATGGTCAGTCACGTTTCAATAACAGGCTCCCCTAAGATGTGTGTGTGTGTGTGTGTGTGTGTGTGTGTGTGTGTGTGTGTGTGTGTGTGTGTGTGTGTGTGTGTGTGTGTGTGTGTGTGTGTGTGTGTGTGTGTGTGTTTGTGTTTGTGTGCGTTTCTAACCATTGGTGGAGAGGAGGAAGTGTGCAGCGTTCTGCTGAGGCAGCCATCGGATCTTATTGATCTTCTCCTCAATCTCCAAACTCTTAAGGTAGTCGAATTCAGGCTCATGGCTCTGGAAGGTGCTGTACACGTTGTACTCTCCCTGGGAAAATGGCTCAGTTTTGCTCTGTAAAACCATACAGCGATAATACACGAAACAGTGTAATGTAAAACTCTGGACTTGATTCTGCCGGCTTTAATTATGAGTAGAAGCAGACGGGTTTGGCAAAGCTACAACGATAAAATCTCTGACACAGCAGAAGCATTGGCTGTTTATCAACCGATCTATTGTGTCGCTGCAGAGAAAGTAGCTTAGTCATCATTACTCTCCCAATTATAATATCAAACATGAGCGTTTGGTGTGCATGTGTGTGCGCCTACCTCAGGTTCTCTCTGAAAGATGACCACACGGCCCCCTTTGTCCCCTGTAGCCAGGAGCTCACCTGTGTGGTTGAACTCAACAGTGGAGATGATATCAGCTGGAAAGAACAAGGTGTGGAAGAGGAAGAAAGAGGACATATGCAGAATGGGTGAATTGAGAATCTAAATAAATAACAGGATCAATGTATCAAAGATTGCAATTTAATGTCAGAGCAAAACAATATGTGAGCACTACTGTCAATTGTATGCAATTGAGGTTTAAGTGCCCATAAAATGTTAGCCAAGAAAACAAGGAGAAAACTGAAGTCAAACAACACACACAGCTGTTTAGCAGTAGCCACAGGTGTTATTTGTGACCTTCTGTGACACACAATGACGCACATTATTGCAGTCTCACATGAGCTCATTATGTGCAGAAATAGACATCCACTCTACACTGTCTGCGATGTGTGAAGATTCATATGGGGCAGAACGTCCAAACCACTGATAAAATGTCTTCAAACGCTAGAACACTGCTGTCACTGGTCCCTCCTCCATGACACAGAACAATCAAATCTGAGACAAAAACCTCACAGTTTTGACGGTTCGTGAAGGGCATGAAAGTGTGACATCTGAGGCATGAATGTGGTTTATGGGTTGCATTTAATCTGCCCCCTCTCCTTCTGTCTTCCCATCTCTTCCTCTTTTGTGCAGCACATTGAAGAGATGGTAATTTATGTGGAGACAAATCTAGCCCAGAAGCAAAAAGGTACGAGTGGTTCAATCTTTTCAAAGGGATTTCAGACAGAGCTTAAAATAATTAACCTTGCAATAAACCATCACAGATCTTCAAATCCATAATTGTGAATGGATTAATTTTAGAATTAACATGTATTTGGTTAATTGTACGTCTTCGGTTTGCTTTTGCCCTCAAATATGAATGTTTCTCTGTTGCTCTAAACCTAATTATTTCAACCAAAAGGGGAAACAAGCTCAGTTTATTTACTGATGGGAATTAATTCAATTTTTTGCTCTGTTCTGAAGATTTAAATCTGTGACTGGCCTCCTTGTAATGCAAATAAAATAAATAAATAAATAACATGTTAAGAACAAAAATGGATACTGATCACCATGGCAATAACCAAATAATCTTCATAATTATCACAGTCAGTGAGTACTAAAGCTTTCTTTGCTCAGTTCTTCCTGCATGTTGATGCTCTCAGTCTCACACGATGCCCACCAGTGTCTCATGACACAGGCAGAAGTGTTTGCATGTTTGTTCAGGACTTCAGCTGCTGGTGTGTGGGTTAAGTACCAGGTGTGAAATTTGCATCTGTCTCTCAGGCTGATCAAAGCAGTTCACAACTAATGGCACTGCCTTTGTGAAGCACGTCAAGAAGTTGACAGATGAACAACAAACAGAAGTCCCAGAAAATGACAGCACCTGATCAATAGATTCATTTCAGGAAGTTACCGCCCATAAAACCACACTCACTAGTTTTTTTCCCTCTGCTCTTTGTACAGAACGGTGAAAGAGCCTTAGAGCTGCTGGTCGGCTATTTTCTCTCTGTTGACAGTGAAACAAGTCAGGCAGCAGTTTCTCTGGTTTTCTGTTTAAGTTAGGTGACTGCTAACTGGGGGTACAAGCTTCATCTTCCAAGTCTTCCTAGTAGTAAACGTGGATCTACAGCTTTAAAGAATCTGTCTTTAAATGTCTAAATGTTTTAGGCGGCTATCTAGAAGCTTATGTTTGCAATTTCACTAAGAACAAAATACAGCAGGTTTAATAGAGCAGTTCCATCATTTTTATTTTATTCTATTTTATTTATTTTCTTTTTTAACAGCTCAAATTGGCTACATCTTCAAAAACGTCATGGGTTAGGATAAGAAAATCTTCTGAGCCTTTTTAATAGGTTTGAAGTCCTCAGAATGCTTTGACCTTAATAAATAAAGGGATGAAGAGAGTATTATTAGGAGCCAGAGCTGCAGTGTTGCTTGTGTTGTGGTGGCCTTGAAAGAGGGGGATTGTATGACAAGTGGAGGCAGGGACTGCTCTTGAACCTCTACACTAACAGACCTGCACCCACCCTGTTCCTCAGACACTGACTATTGCTGGTTAATGCTCTATTCTATATTTATACTTTGTATTAATAAATCGCCACTGGATCTTTCAAGTTCTTTAGTATGATTTCATATTTCTGTTTTAGGTCTCCCTCTCTCCCACATATTCTTTTGTCATCATTCATCTCATGTCCTTACATGTCGCTCTTTTTCCCCGTTTTACTCCCATTCTCCTACACTGTCTTCTCTCATCCCTCCCCCATGGCACTCTGGCTGCATGCAAGCGTAGATACAGTGGCGGTGATGCTTGTGGTGGAAGAATGGGAGGGATGGAAAAGGAATGGAGTAAAAGAGCTGCTGAGGTGGACGTGGTGGTGGGGTCCTCCTGTGAGTGAGGGTTGCCATGGTAACGAGGCGAGCCAACCAGTGGCTGCTGTACTCACAACGCTTTCACCGTATAAGGAAGTCTGAGGAAGGAGGAAGTGGGATTCATCAATCTGATCCTCGCAGGAAGAAGCAGTGTGATGAAATAATTATGCTCCTGCAGTTTTGCCCACTAACCAATGTTGCTTAAATAACTCCAGGTAGTGGATGATCAATAAATCTACGCAAGGTATTCACGTGTGCTATGCATGCAGTCAGATTCGTAAAACATGCGTATGAACACCAGGTAGCTTTGAGTGCTCACATGCACGTATTGATGCAAAGTGATGCAAAGTGCATGAGTGTGCTGGAGGCTCTGTGCGGGAGCGAGTGTCAACTGCTTGCTCAGCTAAGCAAAACCACAGGAGCAGCACACAGTGTAACTGAATAAAATATAGAGCGTAGGCTCCCCAATCCCATCCCCGGCCCGTTCCCAACCTCTCTGTCTGTCTGAGTGTTTCTCTGTTTGCCTCTGATATGGACACACCCAAAACTCACACACAACTCTCATTTGTTCTCTTTATTAGGAAACTACTCCAGAAAATGGAGAACACAACGTCCACTACTAAAACCAGTGCTGCTGGTCCTCCGCAAGGCGCTGTGTTTAATGTGTGTGTAATATGGATGGGTGTGTTTGCTTCCTGGATTGTCACGCTGTAATTGTGTGCTACAGTACAAGCAGCAGTGTCCATCTCCTCCAAACAGTCCTTCATCCTCAGCAGGCTCGTCTGACTCACAGTCACACTGCAGAAGCTGAGGGGACTCACTTTGACCACAAGTGCATGGGCCCACACATTCAGTGCACAACAATACTCAGCAACAGACAACATGAATGAACTCAGTGACACACAAATACACTAAACACTCAAATGCGCAATGGAGTGAGCGAAGATTGTCAACAATCAAAGACATTAGAAAAGAAAATAGATCATGTTTGTTAATTAAGTAACCTCTTTCAGCAAATCTGCTGAATTATTGCAAATATCTGCAAAGATAAAATTGGCGGATTTTGTTTATATTCCACCTATAGTCTATTGACAAATTGAATTTGAAGAACAAAGTTTTCAACAAAGGGGGAAAAAGAAACATAAAGTGTAAAAATAATTTCGGGGTTTTTGTCTGAACAGGATTTTCATCAGCTTTTTTTGTTTGTTTGCAGTTTTCTGGCATTGAACAATGTTTTTGGGCTTGGATAGCTATTAACTGAAAAACCCAACACATTGGCCATTGCTCCTAGATGATAAGTCATCAGCAGATGGGTTGACAAACCAGCAACTCATAAACTGTAAGTTAATACATTGTAAATATCCTACTTACGTCCTCATAAACCTTTGATAGAAGCAATTTTGAAAATATGAAAGCTTAACATTTTTTGGATGCTTTATGTAACTATAGAAATAAAATCCTGACACTTTATATATAATGGTGTTTAGACAGTTAAAATAATTTTAAAAATGTGTTGTTTTTATTTTCAAGTTCAAATGTTTTAAACACTGAAATGAACTGAGGAAATAACAATCTGATTAAGACTCAATGAAAATGGAGGAGGAGAGGAGAGCAGAGGTTTGTGAGGTAGATGAAGGTGGTGGTGAAGGCACCGATAGGGGAAATCCTTTTATCTGAGGTTTCTATAGGGACAGAGGGGAGCAGACATTCCAATTATAGAAATCTCAGCTCTGGGTAAACACAGGCCATTAAAGCTGAGCCAAAAACACACACTCCTTAAAGGCGAGGACAAGCCGCCACTCAGCAGGCCATGTACACGTATGTGTGTTGGCAAGTGTGTGCGCATGCTGCAGCCCAAGCAACACTTATTTCCTGTGTACGTGTGCGCAAGTGTGTGTAGTCAATTACACTGCAGAGAAATAAACTGGATGACAGGAGGGAAGGAGAGAAGGGGGAGCAAGAGAGATGAGGGGAAAGACTGCCAGAGGGAGGCGGTAAATTGATCCCTGTCCTGCAGTTCTAGAGTTATCTAGGAAGAAAGTGGTGCATGTGTTTGTGTTAGAGGTGCACATGTGTGCAGGGGAGTGATTTAAGCCTGGCACAGCAGGGAATCTGCCATTTCTCCAAACACGCATCAGCACATTGGAAAAGGGCTGGTGTGAGCCTAATGGTTATGGACACAAACAATTAGAATCAAAAACCAGCTTCAGCACGTAGCAAATACACCTGTAATCCTGCTTTTGCTGCAGAATACATTCTGATTGCACTAACTCTTAAATCTGCAAAATGTGACATGTTTTTGATAAAGATTTGTTTGCTTTTAGGCTAGATTTATTCAGACTTTAACATAATAACAAAGAACATGAAGAGCTTTACTGGATTTTACAAAACCCAACCCAGCAAAATTAAAAAGTAAGATATGTTGGCACTTCATGAATAACAGAATTATCCTCCACTCTCTATCCTCTTCTCCTCCCAGCCTTTAATTCTCAAACTGACACAAATGGTGGATTAACAGATCAGTGAAACAAGTCAGTTTTTGTATGCTACCTTACATTTTATGGGGAGTCTTATACCTGAAAAGCCAAGGAAGCAAACTATTCACTGGGAGACTGAATCAGTAAACATAACAAAAGTTATTGGGAGAACTAAGAATAGAAAACTGATTGTTCATCCAGATAAGTGCAGGCATTTACATGTTCACAGACATCTGAGTATCTTTTCTCTTTCATATAAAAAACAAGATGTAAGATAGCTCTGCTTTGAAGGAGAAATGATATCTAGCGAGACTATTTACAGAAATTAATCACAAACGCACACACATGCACACACATAAAGCAGTCTGAGACAAAAATAAAGAGGTGGCTACAAAAATAGACACACCAAGGCAGGCAGACAGGCATACAGAGACAAAGGGATGTTTGAGATATTTATAACACTCAGGCCCACATGAAATCTCACCTGACTCAAACTACTCACACACACACACACACACACACACACACACACACACACACACACACACACACACACACACACACACACACACACACACACACACACACACACACACACACACACACACACACACACCTAACAACAGTCTCACATGCAACCCCCCTCACACACAGGTTTTTACACATTCAGCTCTCATATCTCACGCTGGGGTCAAGTGGCGCAAATGTGTGACACAGATATGACCTTTGGGATAGAAGAGGATACAGCACACACCTTCAGTGTAAGAGGCAAACGGTTCAGGCTCCAGAGAAAGGGTAGTGATGTCAGAGCACAGGACCTGGATGGGGCTCAACATCCTGGGGGAGGACTCCAGGGTGGAGAGGGGTGGACGGGATGGGCCGAGCTCTTCAGGCTATAGCCAGGAGCAGCCCTGCAAGAGGAGCAACGATGGACGGGAGGGAAGAGAGGGTAGGAGGGCAACAAGGAGAGGAGGACCGGGCAGGGATAAGGGCAGGGACTGAGTTACTACATCACCACATTCGGTCATGAGTACTCGCCAAAGAAAATCTGCGAGTAGTGTATTCATGATCACATTGTCTGTATGAAACATGAAATAGTCAAACGTAGGGTTTGATAGGAAGGTAAGCAAGACATGAGAGATGAACAAAGATGGAGACCTACTGGGAGGGTCTTACTAGGTTTACACTGGTCTCTTTAAGGAGACTGTACAGGTAAAGATAATTGCAGTAATAATGCTTACTACATACTGAAGGACAAGAAACCGAGATGAGTGCATTTACGTTTTACTTGGATTTTTTTTATTGCTTAGTTGAATATATTTCAGTTATCTTTTAATTAGATAAATAATTTACAGGGAACTCAGCAATAAACAGATCTGGAGATACTTTGATTAAAATTACGTAACAAAAATCAAAGCATGAGACACTATGCTAACTTGTGTCAATGTTTCTGTTTAGAGCTGCATGCGCTATTCAAGATTCAAGATGCTTTATTTATCCTGAGGGAAATTACTGTGCAACAGTTGCAGTACAAGGTGGGAAAGTAATACAGGAAGAGGTCAAGATAAAATAGTAGTAGTAAGTTAAAATAAGATAAAATGGAGGTAAATAATAGAATAAAGACTAACTTAGCAAAGGTCCAACATTTGACTGTAATGTAACTGTACTGTGAAGTTTACAATGCAATATTTAATAATTAGTGTCCAAACTGTAATTTTTGGCTCATATATAATCAGCAGTTAAGCTGAATATTTGACATCTGAAGAATGCCTTATGAATAAAAGACAAAGTAAGCAGATTCGGAGTGTAAACTTATCTTTGGCATTACTATCAAATTTGATATTTCACTCTTAAATCTGTATGTCTTTTCCTTCAAAAGCCAATACAGACGATACAGACCAGATGCTCTGAGACATCAATTTTTTTTGTCATTTCATTTTTTATTAGATTATTTCGTTATTTGTAATCTTGTAATTTTCCTTCTTCATTTTCTATTGTACTGTGAGGTAAGTAACACATATCCTGGTCAAAATGTTCTTAAACTCTTTTAAATCTGTCACTGCAAGTTAATCTTTTTTTTTATTCATTTACTTTAAAGAACTAATGATATACTTAGCACTTTTTACATGTGGCACCAAATAATACGAAGGTGATATGTTTGCACATTTGCACGTTTTATTATATGCAACAGAATTCACACACAGGCTCAAAAATCCAAAATGTAGAGTTTGTTAATATGTCCCTGTCCATCCATGAATCCATCAGGAAAGACGTTGTTGCCCAGGTCGATATTTTTGCTAAATATGTGAGAGGGGGCAGTAGTGTAAGAGATGAAGGGAAGACAGGAGGGGAGAGATAGTAGAGCAGAGGGAGGTTAAGCTTCCGCCCCCTGGAGGAGTTAAAGGTCAAGGGAATCCCCACGGGAAGATATAACGACACCCTGTTACGTATACGCACGCACACCAAACACCTGCAGACACTCGTCCATGCATATACACAGACATGAGCAAACAAAAGGTTACACGCACACCACATGCTCACATACATGATATGAATGACACAAAGGCAAGAAAAAAATGACCAAAAAAGAAGGAAAACCCAAAAATACCTTCAAATTTTTCTGTCTGACTTTATTATCCTCAGTCATTCTCACACACGTCCAGAAACAGTTTGTGTTTGAGCAGCCTTTAGAGAGCCGTTGGTTAATTGTTTGGCAGATGCGCCGCTTCAGCACTGGGTAGTACTGTTAGTTACACTACAGGACCAATGGGGAAGGAGAGGAGGGGCAGTGGGGGATGGAAATGTAGAGGAGGATAGATGATGAGGGGAACATGGGTGAAAGTTGAAGTGAAGCAGAGTGGATATAAAGGAAAAGGCAGGTAATCCAATGTTTTAATTGTGACAAAAACATAACATTTGATGATTGCCAGAGGAATTCCTATTAAAGTGATTTTTTGAGAATGATTTATAGATCTCATTCTCTGCTCTCGCTGTTTTTCACGGCATTTTGAGACCAATAGTGATCAGTGATGTGTCCACTTTGGTCTGAGCTCATCAGCAATTCACCATGAATAATGTCTCTCTCTGCCCGAAATGTGCAGAATAATTAATACCCCCATTATTGGTGGGTGGAGACAATCTGTCAATCATACTGGCCAAGCATGAAAAGCAGCATGTTTATCACCACTTTCTGTTTCTATGGCAATAAAATATGGGTGGCGGATAGTGAGACTCACTTTCTACCTCTCAGTCATCCTGAAATGAACAAGTATTACTCATGGAAACACAGAACGTGCAAAGAAATTGAAAAGCACATCCACACATTACAAAAGCATTCACAGGGTCGGCAGACAAAACTACAGATCTCTCCTGAGTACATCATGTGCTTCTGTCAGAGAAGAATTATGTGACAGCCGAGGCACAAGAAAGCTTAATTTGATTTCTTCAGAGATATGAGAATCATAAATGAGCTTGTAACACATTCATGACCCCCTAATCTGGTGATAATCTGGTGTGAGAAGCGTGGTGAGCAACGATCTTTAAGAAACAGACAGAGAAGGGAGGAAAGCAGACAGGGACGCCAGTGCAAAGGTAAGACTGATAGTGTTATTTAAGTCGGTTATTGACCATTACAGTCCATCTGTTGCAAGAACCAAACCAGATTTAACCAGTTTATACACTTTGTTTGATGCTGCGGGGTTTTTTTTTTCAGTATTGCCCCGATCTGACCTGATATATATTCAGTTTGACAGATGCGCCTGTTATAGAGTGGAATGGGTGCAACAGAGAGAATGTGTGCATGACTCAGTCTGGATGTGAGAGATGGCATGCAGCTCAATACATAAGCAAGAATGTGCCAGAGGTTTCCAGCTTGTTTTTTCTGGAAAATACTACGTACTTCTACGTACTTTGAGTTAAAAAAAAATCTTCCTCTAGTTGTGTGGGATACAGAAACAATCTAAGATGAACATAGACACAATTGGACAGACGCCAGATCAATTCTTCCCTGCAGTGCAATAAAAAGCTGTGACACAACAGATAAGTGGCTATGAAAGCACAAGCAAAACATAAAGGAAAAACGCAAGACAGATTCTTTTGGGAGAGGAGGAATGCCTGAGAGGGTTTTTCCTCTATAGTTCCTGTTGCTCTCTTTGCAGTTCTGTCTGAACACATCAACACAAAGCTTACAGAAGATTAAGAAGCCATCCTAAAGCTTGTTACGTCCTGCTGTGGAGTGTACACACACTCTGACACAAATAAACTCTTCCAAAGTCCCACACATAGATGCACTCTTACACAACTCTATTCAACACATGCAGCTTGGTCTGTTTCCTTCTTCTTACCGTCAGTCACATAGTTGTGGTCAGGGAGGAAGCCGTGGTGGTTGAGCGTTGGGGTGGCGTCAGTGTCTTCGCCCATCAGCAGGGCTGGGGGGGGCGCCCTTTTTGGTGGGGCAACGTGGTGGTGGCGGATTGGTGGTGGAGGGGGTGGCGGGGATGCTGGCCAGCACAGCGTCCATGCTGCTGCCCGCCAACGCCTCCTCAGCACAGGGGCGCACAGCCGAGCATCCTATCCTTAAATGAGGATGAGGAAGAGGCAGGGAGGGATTGGCCCAGTCCCAAGGGATGGATGTGTTTGGGAGTGCACGCTACTGCTTCTGAGAGCCCGATGCAAACCTACAAGGAGATGATAATTTGAAACCATGAGCTTGTTTAAGAAGCACAGATCACTCGTGAGGCGAGGAAAATAAAGCGCAGCACCTGTCCACCCTGCAGTGGTTGGGTCAGGTGTGGCAAGACCAGTTACTTTCACACAAATGCACACACAGCAGGAGACACAGACTACACTTATAGAAATGGGTAATGTTAATGGATTCTCCAACAGAAGAGGAAGATATGACGAAGAGGAGAGTAGGGGGATGGGAGGGAGGGAGGGAGGGATGAGCAGAGCCTTTGGTAGGAGTATCTGCAGTGCTGCTGAATCTGCAGTGAACTCACATGCATGGACACACACACACTGAGGGATAAACACATACACTCACCTACACACTCATAGGCTTGCAAGTCAGATGCTCCTCAGAGGATCCTCCATAAATGATGTCTCTCCTTCGCAGCAGATAATTGTCGCTCCGGTTCCACGGCTGTTCCAAAACGTGTAAGAAAATCCTGTTGGCCCTGTGCTCTGCTGCAGTCTGTGCTTTGGCGTATGCATGGGAGGCAGAGTGAGAGGTAGGGAGAGGGGGAGGGAGAGTCAGAGAGGATCCGTCCTGCTACACTGGTACGTTTGGATGATGCATCGCCAGAGGCCCCGCCCTGTGTCTTTCACAGCCAATCATCACAGGTTCTTCATCCGGCTGACCACTGACTGCAGGTGATTAACAGTGATAAAGCAGCAGAGAGGTTGGAGAAGTGGGTGGCACCGCGAATGTGGAGGGGTATTTATGAGGTTGTGATTAATTAAAGGGAGGGCAGAGGGATGAGGAGAAGAGGCGAGAGTTTCATTGGACTTGGTGCTGATGCCACATCACTGAGACAACCAAAGGATTCACCTGAAGAATTAGGACAGAAAAAATCAGCATTTTAGTGGTATGATCCAAAAACCTTGTGGCTGTTCAGCAAATTTATTTCCTCCCTTTACTTCCTTACACATCACTGGAAACAGCTAGCCAGGAGCTAGACTCTGTCTGTCCAAAGTCTTAAACTAGCATGTGATGTCTGATTTGTTTCTAATCCTCACAAATGCAAATTAATACAAAAACAAGTCGTGCATTTATAGTGGCTTACCAGTGGTTCACCAGTTGAAATGTTGGGACTCCAGGAAGTCTTAATAATTCAGGTCAACACCTTCCCCCACAAAACTCCATGTTTGTGTCTGCTGAGATTAAACAAGCAAGATATCACATCTTAACAAACTGTCTTCTGGCCTCAATTTACAGATTTGCAGTAATAATCTAAAGTATCTCTAAAAATAAAGACAAGTATTCAAGTTGCTTAAGTCTTAGTTTGGTCCAATGTGTTAAACATGGAATATGCTGTGCAATAGGGAAATAAAAGCACAATCCTAAGCATACTATTTGCTCTTTGCAGGTGCAGGTGTACAAAAGCTATTGTATTTTCTTTCAATTGACCATTTTTTTTTATATCTAATTGATAATCTTCATTTTCAAGATATATTGAACAGATTACAATTTCTTCCCCCATGTTTTCTACAAATGGGGCTATTTACAGAAAACTTTGGGGGGAGGGGATTGTAATCTGTTATCTGAACACTTATTTCAGACACAAGTGCAAAGCAAAGGATTTCTTCACTGAATAACTCCAGAGCACTGAGGAAACTTAGAGAAACTTAGATGATGCCAGGAATCCCCCCCGAAAAAATAAAAAAATAAATATTGATATACGGGCTAAGACAGAAATATTCACGGAGGGTACAGCCAACCCTTTTTTTGGTAGATTGTACAATCAGCAGATACAGTACATTGGTGACAGGTGTGTTGGGATCAGTTAAAAGAGAACGATCAACCAAGGTTTAATGTTTCAAAACACGCCCCCCTTTTTGTCATATTTTGTCAGAAATAATTGATTGAAAAGTAAAGAACTGCAAAAAAAAACATCTGTCTTTCCACATCAACAACACATAATATTGTGAGAATATTTAGCAAGTCTGGAAAAATCTCAGTGGGAATCTCAATGCTGAGTCCGGAAACCACTGTTGGCTGTGTATGACTGTCAAGCCCTCAGGCAACAGCACACAAGACACTGTCATTACACTGTGGTCAATATATCCATGGGTTCAAAAGTACTCTGAAAAACCATTTTACTTTAATGCAATCCAGCACTGCATTGGCACTGAGCAGTCTCCACTGTCAGTTTCAGAGCTTCTCCATGAATATCTTGTTAGCAATCATGTATCTCTGTAAAGCAAAGTGAATTGTGCCCAGTGCCCATGGCTGCAGCCTTAAGGGCAACACTTTCATTGAAAATTAGCATACACACCCAGGTGTTGTGTCTCCATCAATGCCGAAAAGAATCAGAGCCTAAAATTACCCATGACAACTGCAGAGGCTTTTGACATGAGACTGAATACAGATTTAACGCTTTCTCTTTGCACTTAACAACCAGATGTTAATGGGGGTTTTGACCACTATAAAAAGGGCTAAACTGAATGAGAAACACTTTATGCTACACACATACACACATGCACTCACACAGAGAGGCTTTAGTTGATGCTGTGACAGAGAGTTAGGGCTGCCAGTGACAGTTGGTGCCATCACTGGCGCTGGCTCTCTGCCACCAGGCTTTAACCCTCCTTCCCAGGGAAAAAGAAGTGCTGTTCATCAGACTTACTCCAAGTCTGCCAGCGTTTCCCTCCCCCACCTACTACTCACCAAAGATGAGCAATGCTCCACACACCACTGCCCTGTCTGCCCTTCTAACTGCCCCCTGCCCCCCAGAAGGCCTCTATATTATCCATCACAGAGTTCTCCTAAGTTTATCCACGGCCATAACTACCTGCACAAGCTGCAAATCCATATACTTGATGTTTCCGTCTATCTCTCCATCAGTGCATGATTGTTATGATTAGGATTATTTTGCTAAAGTCAAAACAGAGAGTGAGAAGTGAGTGACATTACTTTGTACTACTAGACCATTAGCATGCATTAGTGTCAATGCTGACAGTGGGATCTTTATTAGTAGTTCCACTCAAACGAAAAGGCACAATGTCATGGCATCTCTTCCTTTAAAAACTACAGGCATGTATATTAAAGATCCACTGACGCTCCAGTAGACAATTATGACGGGGCAAAAGGAAATGAGTTGACACCGAATGAAGCCATGGGAGAAACTGGTTTGGAGAAACATAAGTAGTCTTGTACGTCCCTGAAGGATATGTACTATGTAAACAATAAAGGTTCCATAACAACAAATAATCAAGGTTTTTAAAATATCCCAAATAAATAAATACTGCACTTCTCTTTGTAGGTTTAACTGTTCTTTTCCTTTTAAACATGAAGGGAAACAACCTGCTGTGACTTTGCCGATGAGCTAATCAGCTAAATGAGTTAGCATTGGGTCAGTCATTCCTGCTGAGATGATTCGATGTTAGGAGGAGCAAGTGGCCAATAAGACACTATAATACTCACACGAAATGTGTATAGCGTTTTATTTCTGTCATTTCCAGCTGCAAGCTTTGAATGTCACTGAGAAATATAGAGTGAGTTAAGCAATTAATTAAGCAATAAATCTGTGTTTCTGTTTTCATATAGAGAGATAAGTCTTTCATAACTTCTGCCAGGGACAAAAACATTGAAAAAACAGGTAAAGCTGGCAGAAGACTTTCTTGCCAACAAAATCTTTAATTCTTACGATAAAAAAAATAAACTTAATCCTTCCAGAGGTAGATGGTAAAATATAGATGTCCAAATCCAGGGTGTTCAACAAATCAGCGACCAACAGCTGCAAGTAACATTCAGTTTTGAAATCAAATATACACATTTATTTTACGCTTTAAAATTCATCCAAATGTCCAACCTAATTTAGACAACTAATCATTCGCTCCTTATGCTGCTAATAAAACAAGAGTTAAAACAGACGATCACACAAAAACCCACACATTGGTCACTTATAAACCAACATCACATTGTGAAATGATAACAATCTATATAAGAGTATAATCAGCATCATCCCCCTCGATGTGGTACATTTGTTCAGGTACAGCAAATCCAGTTCAACTCATCCCCGTTAACCTGCAGTGACCTCACCAGGGTCTGCCTGTGTAGCAGCAGCCTGTCTTCTGTGCTGCCAGGCGTGAAGCCTTGGCCCCTGACCATCCGGTTACCTAGGTGACAGCCGGTGTGACGACCCACCAACCGCTCCCTGGCTTGGACCACTGCCCTGCAAGAACGACCCAACCCTGCCTTCAAAGAAACAGATTCTGACAAACAGCAGTAAGACACTGTATAACCAAAAGAGAGACTGTTCAACAGTTCAGGGACCTTCTTTGATATTTTATAATGCCCCAGATGTGTCCAGTGTATGACAAGTCTGGACTGCAGTCGGGCCATTTTGGCATCTGCACTTTTTGTTGTAATATGTGTTTTGACACCATCATGCCATGATGAAGAAGGCCTTTTCTGAAAATGTCATTGTCTGGATGGAAGCACATGTTGCTTTAAAATGTCAGTACATCATTGAGCATTTATGTCTGCTCTGAAAGTTACTTATGTCATGTGCATTCATGCATCCCCCTCACCATATTATTTGCAGTCTGTGGCTATTATTGAATTCTGTCATATTTACATTCAAACTAGAAGTATAATAAAGTACAATAATAAAGTATATATGTGTGGGTATTAATGTTAGGAAATTACCAGATGTGTGTTTTTAACCATGAATGTGTAAGTTTTTATATGGTAAATTATGATTTTATTCTGTAATGCATGAAGTGCTATATAAATAAAGTTTGATTTAATTTATAACTCACGAAAGCAAAACTATGTGATCATATTTGAAAGATTTATGTATAAAAAAAGTAATAATCACATGCACTTCTTAAATTCAGTAGTTCTTGCACACACAAAGAAATCAGAGAAATCCTTGCAGCATGACTATAATTATTGGAAGCCATGTATTACCATACAAAAGCAGTCTTTTTCTTTTCTTTTAATGTATTATTTTACGCAAAAAATGTATTTCTTTTCTTACACACTAAGTGTGCAAGAGCTGGAATCTCACTTACTCTGATATAGATGAATAGATTTTACATTAGCCTGGAAAAGGCAGTCTTTGAGATCCCAACGATTCCGGCTTAACCCAAGTCACCATGATAATCATCAGCTTAAGTTATCACAAGCAAAAGATGCGTCTAATCACCAGCAGCAACGCTTGTGTCTGCCTCTGTTGACCTGGTGGCTCTCTCATATCCCACCCCCACTTGACAGTGCAGACACAAGGTTGCTTAGCAACCCAAGAGCAGCCTATGGAGAGCACACAGATACGTGCAGTCTCGCATACACTTGGAAAACCTTGGAAATCTGGGGGAGGAAGAAAATGCGTTTCCACTCCAGCCTTCCATCACACTGTGCTCCCCAAAAACAAGAGGATAATAATCGACATTCACTTGAGGAGACTCATCCCAGTTTGGCACTTTTGACTGCTCGCAACTGTCTTTGAACAAAACATGCCCAGGTGAGGCAGATATCCTGGGCAGAGAGCAATCTTCAGCTTTGCGATTACTGACACATCCACATCTTTGAAATAATATTTCCTTTTGACTGATTACAAATGATCTCAAGTTCCACAGCCATGAAATGAGCATGCTAAGAAAAAGCTTTAAGTGAAAAGCTCTGCAGCCTCTCCACAGTCTAACACTATTAGCACGTTGAGTCCTTAAATACAATCAGATTATGATGCATCAACCAGTGCCTTGAGCAGGGGTTCGCAGTGTATTCCCCTATGAGGGTGTGTGTGTGTGTGTGTGTCGTGGTGTACGTGATGAGGAGTAGTACAGTAATGCCAGCCCGTATGAGCCCCTGGAGAGTGCTGGGACCGCTTAGATTATGAGCAACCTTTGGGCAATGCTAAATCCCTTTCAGCCCTCACACACATGCACTCACACACACACAGAAAGAAAATTGTATGTAAATAAAACCACCACATTTTAAATTCCTCTCATGTTACATCTACATGACATTTTTGGGGAGGAAGGTGCACTTACTGGGTGTTATAGGGATCATTTGATTCCTGGGGCACTACGGGAATGTGATGGAATTACTATTTGGGCATAAACCATGGAGACTTCAGAGAGTCGATATACTGTTTATATATTTTTCCTTCTTAGTAAGTTACATCAGTGCTGCAATCTGCAGGGTAAGACATATAGACTGATACATGGTGATTTAAAAACTAAGGAACACAATATAGCCTGAGCTAGTATATGATGGGGATATATGTCAAAAACAACATTTACAGGTACAGTATTACCCAGTCAAATCACATCAAGAATGGCACATGGAGTCATATCAGTAGTCTTTGGATTTCATCAAACTGAGAGCCAAATGTCATTCAAATATTACAAAAGTAGTTTCTGCTCATAAGATATATCTATACATATAAGTCACCCTTATCCAAACATTTTACTTTACAGTCCTCATTGTCTTTCCGTTCTGTTAAAAAAAAAAAAGTGTGTTGCCCTTTTCACGTATAGCAAAGCTGATTTGAGCAGAAAGGAGATTACATTGAAATAAATAAACTGAAAACACTAAACAGCCTGTGTGACCTCTAAACACACACGCACACCTTTTTAAATACCTAAATTCATCTATAGGTTTGTGTTCTTATTCTTATACAATTGTATATAAATACAGCCCTTTAAACAGTGTTTGCACTTACAGATTTGTAAGAACCTGCTGCTTCACTCAGTGGGGATTCAATCCTCTCACATTAATAACAACCACACACACATACATTCACAACCATGATCTAAATCACAGATAAATACATGTAAACGTTTTGAGCAAGACATAATTTTTTGTTTTTTTATTTGTGCTTATGTCCTGTATTAGAGTCAGTCCAGACCTAAATTTTGTTGCATTCTCTAATAGATCTTCAGTTTTTATAAATGAAAACAAAACACAGAGGGACAGAGAGGACACACATACACACACACACAGGTGACCTTTAAGGGGGAGGGTGGATCACTGAATATAATCTATGTGCAAACTGTGGGCTCAGCAGCCTGGGGAATACACACAGAGCCTGGCCAGACCTCGCTCAGCAGTGGAGTGTAAAAGAGAGGGAGACACGGGGACAAACATCCCATCAACCTCCGCACAACCTACTGTACATGCTCTAGGCATTTTTAGATAGTTATCAAAAGTTATTAAGACAACCTGAGAAGGTATTTTATGATCTTAAAGAAAAATATATTAGTTTCCATTCCAGGCTGCAGTAGAATAACGGTAACTCGTCCAGAGTTCTCGATTACTACTGAACATGATTGACCGGCTGAAGGATACCCTCATAAATAAATGTGATTACTTTAAAGAGATGAAACTGGTTTAAGTGTGTAAAAACTAAAAACAGCAAGACTGAAAGTGCAGGGGGAAACAGGAAGCCATGAGTCACTTCTTTAACCTTGATAAGCACATGTTTTCAAGTCATTCATGAGAGAACAGGTGATGGCACAGAGGCAGCAATTATCACAAAAATATCAGGTATCTCTCAACGGTAAAACACGGTAAGATGGTCTTGTATCTGAAATCTAAACTTGTCTCTGACATTTTTGCAAACCTTTTCTGTGTTGATGATGCCCCCTGGTGTCTGATTAAAAGCAATGCAACAATGTTCAATCAACATTTTTTAATTTCACAAAATAGGATAGAAAACAGGGTATTTTAAACAGTATTGCTGACAATCACTAAAAAAAACAACACAAATTTTAATTTCACAGCACAGTGAAGATAAAGTTGTTTTGTTTGTTTGCCAGGAAAAACATAAGCACTACTTTGGGGATGTTTTAAGCTGCTGCATACCATGTCTAAGTCTGATGTCAACCTGATCTTGAATTAGTAGTTGCTATTGTTGTTTTTATTGACAAGGAAAGGACACGATTGTAAGACAGAGACCTTTCAAAGTTGCAGTAATTAAACCTTTACTTAAAAACCTTCTCTTGACCCAGACATTTTAGCTAATTATAGACCAATTCCCAACTTTCCATTTGTATCTAAAATTCTGGAAAAGGTCATTGCAAGCCAGTTATGTGACCATTTGTATAGAAATGATCTATTTGAAGTTTTTCAGTCAGGGTTCAGAGTGCATCATAGCACAGAAAGAGCACTGATTCGAGTCACGAATGACCTTCTTATGGCTTCAGATAAGGGAGTAGTGTCCATACTGGTTTTACTGGACTTCAGTGCTGCTTTTGACACTGCTGCTTTTTGATAACTGCTCAGGTTCATGTTCTGGGTCTCTGGAAAGCCCCTAAAGACTGTAGATCATGGTATCTTACTGCATAGGTTAGAGCATGTTGTTGGGATTAAAGGGACAGCTCTACGTTGGTTTAAATCATATCTATCTGACAGGTTCCAGTTTGTTCATGTACATGAGGTTTCTTCAGAACAGACGAGAGTCTGCAACGCGGCTACGGTGTCTCGCAGGGTTCAGTGCTAGAGCCAATCTTGTTCAGTTTATACATGCAGCCCTTGGGAAGTATAATCCAGAATCACGGCATACACTTTTCATTATTATGCTGATGATACGCAGCTCTATTTGTCTATGAAGCCAGATGAAAAAGAACCATTAGTTAAACTTCAGGCATTTCTTAGGGACATCAAGGACTGGATGTGCGGACCTTTTTTGCTTCTAAATTCCTATAAAACAGAGGTAATTATTTTTGGTCCAAAGCATCTTAGGAAGGGATTAGATGGTGTTGCGATGGCTTCCAGTGCAACTGTGAGAAACCTTGGTGTTGTTTTCGATCAGGATTTGTCGTTTAAACCATATGTCAATCAGGTTTGTAAAATAGCATTTTTCCATCTCCATAATATCGCAAAGATTAGGAACATCCTCTCGCAGAGTGATACGGAAAAGCGAATTCATGCATTTGTATCTTCTAGACTAGATTACTGTAATGTATTATTAGCAGGATGTCAAAGTAATTGTCTGAATAGGCTCCATCTGATCCAAAATGCAGCAGCGCGAGTACTGACAGGAATCAACAAGAGACGTCTCTCCAGTGTTAGCGTCGCTCCATTGGCTACCCGTAAAATTCAGATTCCAATTCAAAATTGTATTACTTGCGTATAAAGCCCAAAACGGCTTAGCTGCGCGATATTTGCAAGACCTGATAGTGCCTTATGTTCCTGGCAGAGCTCTCCGTTCTCAGAGTGCAGGTTTACTCGTAGTTCCTAGAGTATCCAAATGTAGATTTGGAGGGCGGGCGTTCTGCTAACAGGAACCTTACTATGGAACCAACTTCCAATCTGGGTTAAGGAGGCTGACACCATCTCCACCTTTAAAACCAAACTTAAAACATTTCTGTTTAGTAAAGCTTATAGTTAGTGTAAACTGTAGTGTGGTAGGGCCAGTATACAGCTGCAGCTATAGAAGAATACTATAATAGTTTGCCTCAAACATAGCTTCGTTGTAGATATGCTGCTACAGGCCTATGCTGCAGGGGGGCACCAACATGATGCACTGGGCGGGGACCATCACCCTTCCTTCTCTCCTCTTCCTTTCTCATTTATTAATTATAAGTATTTCATAACCATCATTGTTCTCATAGTTTGTTGTGCTGGTCTGCCCCCCCTTTTCTCTTCTGCACTTTTGTAGGTTGGAGCTTCAGGAGCTGCATGCTGACCTGCAGTCCCCCCCCTCTGATCATCCCCCTGCTGCTTCCACCTTCTGTGTAGATGTCTGCTACATCTGTTTATATAGTCATCCCTGTAGAGCACCAGTTAGCCATTGTGTCTGTGTCTCTCTGTTCTCTGTTCTTCATTCTCTATCTGTTTGCTCTGCCCAGCTGGCCTTCAGCAGGACGGTCCCCTTATGAGCCAGGTCCTGTTTGAGGTTTCTTCCCTCTTACAGGGGAGTTTTTTTCTTGTCACTGTTTGGCTTAAGGTTTTTCCTCCCACTAGGTGAGTTTTTACCTGCCATTGTTTATGTAATAACTGCTCAGGTTCATGTTCTGGGTCTCTGGAAAGCCCCTAGAGACAACTTTTGTTGTATTAGACACTATATAAATAAAATTGAATTGAAATTGAATCTTATACTCTTTATAAGAACAGTGAAAATGCTACTGGTCATTCATAAATTACAACCAATTATTTACATTAAAGGTGTAAGGGGAAAAATAGTATTTTCTGTAATCTGTCATTTTGATGTGGGATCAGAACAAATAAATACAATCAAGACAAATGTATATTCATTGAAACAAATGATTTATCTTATGTAAATAGAGTGCAGTTGCCTTGCATCTCATTGGAAAGCACAGACTGATTATTAAAAAGTTTTAGTTTCCCCAGAACCTAATTTAGGAACATTTAAAGATTTTTAAGGGGTATTTGCACCCATGTCAGGCTCCGGCTGGTCCTCTATGAAGTAGGGATCTCCCTGATGGACTCTGTGATTGTGCACCCTCAGGTTCCCCTTGTGGGCAAATCTTTTTCCACATTCTGTACAAGCAAAGGGTCTCTTTCCCATATGAACGTCCCGCTGGTGTGCTCTTAAGTTGCCACTGCGAGCAAAACGCTTACCACACTGAGCACAAGCAAAAGGCCGCTCCCCTGTATGTGTGCGAGTGTGCACAGTGAGCTCAGATGGAGTGAGAAAGCTTTTGTCACAAAACTGACAGGGATGAAGTCTGACTCCTGTGTGGCGTAACAGGTGTCTGCGCTGATGTGAGGGGTAGGCAAAGCATCTTGTACAGTATGGACAGGTGTAAGGCCGTCCATTACCTCCACCCGAAGCTGTAGGGTGGCCAAGAGTGTTAGTGTGTCGTAACGTGATCAATGGGGAATTTGATTGTGGTCGCAGAAGGTCTCTGTCACCAAAATTTGTGACTCGCCGTGTGCGATTAATGGGGCTCCTCCCATCCCCATCTCCTCTGGTTCGCCATGCCAATTCACCGGAGGGGGCTTGAGGAGGATCATCCTGAATTCCACTCCGGCCTACTGCTCGACCCTGCGCTGAGTTCTGATTGGAGTTTTGGTTCTCATGCTCCTGGTCCAAGAACGGAAAAGAGCTTTCGTTATCTTCGTCGCTGGCCTCGTCTGATGCAAAAGCAGCTCGGAAGCAGGATGGGTCTGAGCTGGTGCCACTGCTAGCTGGAGCAGAGCAGCTACTGCCATCTGCCTGCAGGTTCTCAAGAGCCAAAACACCACCACGCGTGGTGTCCAGCCCTGACAACCAGTCTCCTGATTGAGGTAGGCTGGGATCAGATCTAGGGGAGCATTGTCCACTTTCAGAGATGGAGAGAAAAGGAGCAGAAGCTTGATCCTGTGGAGCACTAAGGTCTGTACTGCGACTACTCTGATTCCAGTTAGATGCTGTGGAAAAATTGAAAGCAAAACAAGAATTAATGATCTATTTGTCTCATCATCTACAGCAGTGGTTCCCAAACTGTGTGCCGCGGCACACTGGTGTGCCTTGAGGCAAGTCCAAGTGTGCCGTGGGATTTTGTGACAACCATAGCCTACTCCAATATAGTATACAACTAGACAAAAATAATTATTTAAATTTACTATATACTACTTTGAATGCACTCATTCCATAATACAGAGGCAAACTCTTTATCTAAAAACTATTTTAAAAAATCCTCAAAGAGGATCCCACATTTCGCTGTTCGCGCAGTTGCGCAGGTGGTTGAAATGGGTGTTTGATGAAGCCCAATTTGATAAAGTTTAAATATTTTTGTGAAGTATTTTGTTAATAAATATTTCATGAGTAGAATAGTTGTCTTTGTCATATCTTATTTGGCATTAGTAAATAATAAACTTAACAGATAAACAGATGATATTAGTGATAACACGTGTTATAAGGCACAATAGGTGTGCCTTGAAATTTTTATTTGTCCTTTGGTGTGCCTTGGGCACAGAAAGTTTGGGAACCACTGATCTACAGTACAAAAATACTCTTATGTTCTTATACTAACTCCAGTGTTTTTCTCCTGCCTTCAATGAACAGGCTTGACAGTCAATGTTGAGAGAAGTGACTCACGTTTGTTCTTGGTTTGTGTAGCAGGCAGGCCGTCAATTCTCCTCTGATCCTCAGCAGCAAGTCCTCCCTCTGGAGCTTGGGCTGTTGCAGATCCAGCTGCAGACTGTGATGTAGCACACTGTTAAGAAAAGGTCAAACAAGTGGGTAAGATTTAAGCAGCAAGGAGTAACCCATGTGTATCTTTGTAGTGGCTGTTCAAACACTAATGAAGGTTTAATTGCTTTAAATTATTAGTTAATCTCCATCCCTCAAGGAGCAGGACAGGATCTGACCTCGTGTTTTATGGAAACTCTGTCTAGACCCACGACCTCCTCTTTCAGCTTACTGGGACTGGGTCCTTCCACTGAGTCTGCATGACAAGATGCATCATTTCCCACATTCAGACCTGTGTGAGAAAAGTTTCAGCAAGTTTGCAATATCTGGAGTTGATCATTTACTATTAACAATCAGAATAGATTCATGCAAAGTAAGATTGGTGCGTTAAAGCATGTTTTGGCTTCTGATGTTTTTAAAGAAGCTGTGTAGTTTGGGGGAACATCTCGGATATTTTTAAGTTATTTACAGCTTAGCCATGTTTAGATTTTTTGCCTTCTCAGATGGTCTCCTTTTAAATATAAATACATGAATACAACTGTGAAATGTAACATTTTCTAAGATTCTGAATACAGAACAGTAAAGTACTGAGCTCCATCTCCACCAGTAGCAATCTTGTGTCAAATAAGTTAGGGACGCCAAATCAATACTTTAATATTTCAAGGACAAATCAACAAAAATGCTGAAGAATCTTTAAGCTACGATTAGTATTGAATCTTCTACCTTAGTGAGCAGCCCATACACATACGTTTCTGATATCAGCTACTTTTCTGCCTGTTCTTGATTACGGCGATGTTGTGTACATGTTTAGGGCTCCATATTTCATTCATATATCAATTGATCGTACATAAAGTAGTCCCATAGGTTAAAAGGAAGATGGTGAGAAGAATTTGAGATGAGTAGACACTACATGCCCAAAACCCTTAAAATTATGATTTACGAATATAACAGTTAAGTAAGCAGTGACACACACTGTTGGCTGTTTAGGACAAATAAACAAGAAAGGTAAGCACAATAAACGACTCCCTGTGCAGTATTTTTTGGCGAGCCTTTACCAATTTATGGCATGGTATGATTTGCATATTGGCAAAAAATTAAAAATTAAAAAAAAAAATTAAATTAAAATTAAAATCCCGTTGGTGTCCCCCCCAATCCTGACATCAGATCTGCACCCCGCACGCCTGGCTCTCCGCTGCTCTATCCGAAGCAATGTTGAGAGTATGCATGCTGAGCTGTCTTGGATGATAGTGGAGGATCGACTAGCATACAGCCTTATTATGTTTTTGAAGAATATCAGTATATTACGCAAACCTGGCTTCTTGTTTATGCAACTTCTACCAACAAATAATAGACACAGCTATGATACCAGAATGGCCCTAGCTAATCACTTTTCTCTGCTTATGCCCAGAACCAATGCATTGAAAAAAACAGTAATGTATAGAGCAGTCGCACACTGGAACCATCTCCCCCCATGTATAGTTGCAATAAACAAGGTGTCAGGTTTTAAAAGGAGACTGAAGCAGCTGTGGTTCAGAAGGAAGTCATGATCGGTCATAGGTATATATTGTGATTATTGTGCAAATTGTAAGTATATTATAAATTTAATCGTAAATATATTCTAAATCACTGTAGGCTATGTGTGTATATATAGTACAGAAGTATGAGTATATTATAATGTATGAGTATATTATGATATGTAGTATATTTATACTACTATAAATAGAGGTATGGGTATATTATAAATTATAAAGTCGTTGCAAACTATTTTGCTCAAAAGTGGATACAGATCTGGTGATAGTAGCAAATATTGTTACCTAAGATGTGGATGGTTGGTTATTTAATCTTTTATTTTTGTTTCAATTTATTACTTCAGGAATTCTAGTGAATGTTTTTCACCCTTTTTGAGTTGTATTATTGTCATCTTTTGTATGTCTATGTGTGGACCCCAGGAAGAATAGTCTTCCCATTGAGAAGACTAATGGGGATCCTTTTTAAATAAACAAATAAACCCCTGGTCAGCTGACATACCTGATCCTGTGGTGGGGCTGCCCTCTCCATCTGCTGAATCCCCCTCGGCTCTCTGCCTCCTCTCCGTCTCCAGCCTCCCCCGGAGGATGCTCATCTCCCTGCTCTTCTGCGCCAGCTCTGCCTGCTGCTCGCACAGGCAGCTCTCAAAGATCTTGGCGATCTCGCACACAGCTGCAGCCAGCAGTGAGTCCATGACGCTGGCCAGCTGAGCGTGGAAAACACTCCTCACAGGCTCCATGTTTCTTTGTTTAAATTACCCCTTTTTTGTTTATCTGAAATTGACTGACACAGCTGTATTTTTAACTAGCTGGCCCGAAAAGGCAGCAGAAGGACTCCCTCACTCTGACATCTAAATACTGCCACGAAACATTGCCATGGCCCATCGCTTTTTTACGCCATGTGCTTATTTTATCAATACATTATTGTGGGATTTAAACCCCTCTTCACATCCCAGCGTAATGATAACCTGTTATCTCCTTAGCAAATGTTACTGCTATAATTATAAGCACAGAAGAAAGTCGATGTAGCTTTAATAAATCCAGCTCACGGTGTAACTCAATCACTGTTCAGAAGTAAAACGTTGATAAATAAACATGATCCGTGTGAGAAAAGTACACAGATGGGCTGATACGGAGCTGTATTAGCCCCTCCAGGCTAACACTAACGCCAATTGTGTACATGCAACAGTAAGAAACTCACTGTTTGGTAGTCACACCAGTCGGCAACCACGTCTTTTCACTGGCCAACATGAGATAAATGAAACATTTTCTCAAAAAATTAAATCCATTTGGTTGTCCTGTTAGCAGGTTGGCACCTGTGATGTAGTAACGTGAGCAAGTCTCGCGAGAACTCAACGCTGCTGGCCATGGGTGCTGACGAAACTGTTTAAAGCTCATAATGTAGAATATGATCATCAATAATCATAATTAATTTCTATTTTCAGTTGACAAAAATCTAAAAATTATAAAGTGACCCCTTAATTTTTCTTATTTATCTTTGAAACCGTTACCAAAAACTGAAATAATAGCTCATGTGTTACCTGAGATGTCTTTTTGTGAGGTGCTCTGCATCAAGAGTATTCCCTCTTAAATCTAGCCTGGCAATTCACCCCGATTCTGTTCCTCTTTACTAAAAATAATTACTCTGGTTTCTCTGGATTTGATTTTGATTTCCAAGAAGTAGGACCAGCAGACACAGAAGAAACCAACTTGTAACCCGATTGATTAGACATACAATTAAAATGTACTATTATTTGTAGGAGCACTAATAACCGGATTAAAACCATGTACTAGGCCTATACGTTTTAATTTAAAATGACAATTGTAAAATCCAACAACAAATAAGTTACAGGTTACTTAATCTGTCTTTCAATTAGATAACGAAAATTAAAAACAGCTTGTTACATTTCCGGCTCAGATAAAAAAACAAAACAAAATGGAAAAACTAATCAAATAAGATTTTGATATTTAATTGGTTGGCTTTTGTGACCCAGAAAATGTTCTGCATGAGAAAATGAAGGTTATGTATTACATTGTAACTTCTGGGTCACGTGCACCCGACCAGTTAAATATTAAAATCAAATTCACCTCTGTAGCCAGTGTTTAAATTCAGCATTTTTGAAGTGAGCCTAAATTTGAAAGTACAAATTACATTCCTTTTTCATTTTCTGGTATCTGATTTTAAGACATAGAAAGTTAGCCGTCACATTTTTTATTTTGATTGTCATTTTAAATAGAACAAATGGTATACCGTTTCTATTACTAATATTTTAGTATTTTTCAATTACTAATATGACTACTAATTTACTACTAAATTATAATTGAAAGTGATTATTTAAATGTGCAAGACAAAGTGTAAAATATGAATTTATTTAATGGTAACAATGGTTTTATCTGCCAGCACACGCACTTTGGGGATAATGGTCACACAACAACACTTTAATAAAAACTGATTTAAAAAAAAAAAAAAAAAGTTAAATGTTACTCAATTTAGAATTCAATTCAATTTTAAAAAGGGAAATTGAATGAAAAAGAAAACCCCAAAACACAGGCAGAAGATAAATGGGAACGTAACATTCAGATAACAATTCCGTGTCAAATGATGTAACTGGAATTTCTGCAGTGCAGTGAGCTCAGTTAAAAAACAAAAAAAGAACTCATGCACTAAGAAGAGAAAAAAAGCATATAGCTAATAATATGCAAAGTTAGAACAATTACATTTTTTGTCATTTTCCTTTAGGGTGAAAATGACAGATTCAATCAAGTAAGATGAAAACCATCAAATACAGTTTACATTACAGCACTAGGTTAAAAGATCTGACTTCAAAACAAAAAAGATCTGACTTTACATCCAAACCAAAAAACCAACAACTTAATCTGTAATGATGTGATAAAATTTGGCAAATAACTTGTAGCACAGAAAAATAAACTATTAAAATTAAGGTAAACAGTAGGCAAATATGTACACTAAATACAACTCCCAGCCAGGGTCCAATACTTTGATGATGTGCCGTTTATCAAAAACAAGCGCTAATACTTTTTTTACTTAGTTTTCAGAACCAATAGTGAGTGGTTCTTCCCGTATTTACTGCAGACAGAACTGCAATCAGAAACCAATAATGGATTTATGTAACTTTTGCACCAATGACATCAACTGAACCTATTTTTCAGGTATTGGCTAAATAAGAAACACACCATCATCAAAGTCTGCTGGTTTTTTCTGGGAACAAACGTATAAATCCAGGAGGTTAAAACAGGTTGTTTTGAATTGTGGTTGTTGCGCACTCTTCTATGACTCACGACATAGTGCCCGCCCCCTCCCTGTTGTGATTGGTTCGGTACATTTTGCATCAGTAAAAAACAGCTATAAATGGGAGAGGTACCTGATCCACTTCACACGAAAACATTTTCAGGATGGAGTGTGACTGGCCAGGTTATAAGGAACAGAAAGGAGTTTTCTTCTCAATGTTAGATTATCAGATGCTGGACTCCCACCTTCTTCTCATGAAGCTTTTACAGCACAATGTCAATTCAATAAAAGAGGTGACTAAGAGACTCAAGGAATCTCAGATCTGTTCTTTAAGCTTGGTTTGGTGGGCGATGTCACATCCTTTTGGTTATCTTCGATGTCTTCCAAGGGCTCAGTCCATCCAAGGTCTCCATTTTTATCAGCAGTGTTCGTGGGGTTTGTGTGTATTTTTCCAATGTGAAACTTGAGTGCACCACGAGAACTATACTTCTTTGGACACATGATGCAATAATATTGTTCTACAGTTTCATATGTCCCTGTGCGCTTTCTGAGCTTAGACAAATCAACATTGTGATGTGCGCTTGAGAGCTTGATGGAAGGTCCATCATGGTTATTGACAGAGGCACGTGCCCCCACAGTCATGGGAGTCACTTTTTTCTTTTTGAGGAGGGGTGCGTTAGAACGAGATTTAGCCCTTTCTTTTGCCAACAATTTATGATGTTTTCTGCAAGATTCTTTATGATGTTTGAGATCAGCTTTGAGGTGGAAGCGTCTTTTGCAGCCTCGACACCTATTGTGGTAAAGAGTGTGCATATCTCGGCTCAATTTTCTTTCAAACTCCCTGTGGCAATACTTACAGAAGTACTTCTCCTTGTGGAGATTTTCCATTATCTCTGGTTCGGCAGAACTGCCATTGGTTTCTGTACTTTTTCTCTGCTCTTTTACGACCTTTGCTGCACTGTCATGCTCTTTTCCTGCTCTGTTATTCCTCCCCTTTCTTCTTCCATGTCGTTCTAAGCCTATCAGGTCAGGATATTCTTGTTTGAGGTCTCGCAGCAATATTTTCACATCACTTATATTGTGTGGATATTGACCTCCATGGAGCAATACTTTCACACCATTTCTCACTCGTGGATGTTGATTTCCTTGGCCAAAGACTGGCAATTGTCTGTCCTGGAAGTGTTTTGACTTCTTATTTAAATTGGAAACTGTAAGGGAGAAATAAAAAAAAAATACAGTTATAAATAAAACGTGTATCATAATAATAAACTGATCAATCCTGCTACAAACTCACATGACTAATGTACAGCAGGGCAGGGTGTGGATTACATCCACAAAACTTAATCAAAAACAAATAATCTTAGTCTTGAGGGATAACTCAATTGTTTCACCATGAGTGCTCCAAAATATGACCTTTTATTTAACCTCTTGAGACCCGGGCTTTTGTTTGATGTGCATTTTTTATGTCTCCTTACAACTTGGGATCAGTAGGACTTAATTTTAGTTTAAATTAAATTTTAGCTTTCTATGTGCTCTTGAACTATATCAAATCCAATGTCCTCACATGAGGACCATCTTTGCATATACATTTTTTCCTTGCTATTTGGGATCAGGGAAACCCAAATAGCATAAAAATGAAATTTTAGCTTTCTACAATAAGTAGTTATCTTAAAAACCAATGTCCTCATATGAGGACATTGGGTCTGTCTTAAGGCTGAGTTATGGTTCTGCGTCAAAACGACGCCGGGCCTACGCCGTACGGTACGCGTCGACGCAGACCACACGCCGTCACGCGTCCCAAAAATTGTAACTACGCGTCGAGGCGACGCAGACCAAACGCAGACGAGAGGGCTGTGATTGGTTCGCTTGGTAGCAACACATTTCCGGTTTCCGGTTTGAAGCCGTCGTGAACTTTCAGCGCTCTTTTCTTCGTGTATGTGTGATTTTTTTTTGTTTTGTTTTTTTGCGCAATAGTTGTCCTTATCTCTTTGATTCACTGTGACCGGAAAGGTCGGATAAACCATTCAGGAAAAGATCGCGAACTAGCAGTCGCGGGGGGTACTGCACTGCGGCGAAATGGTGTGACGGAGAAGTCCGAAGGGTTCACGACGGCGTCACGGTGACGGCGTCGATTTGACGCAGAACCATAATTCAGCCTTTACTGTATGACAATAAAGACCATTCAATCAATGTTATCATTTACACCTGTGTTTCTTTCTGTATTACACAATGAAGACACCATTAATTATTAAAGTACAAAAGTTTATTTTATACTGTCAACAAACAAAACAAAAAACAAAAGTGCAAAGTTTATGAACCTACTGGCCTCTGTGAAAGGCTTCATAGCAGTTGCGCCCTTTTTGCAAACAAAGGAACACATTGCATGTCTTGCAGCGCACACGGCATTTCCCAGGGCAGCCTTTTTGTCTGCAACGCATTGGGTTCTTCAGATTGGCAACTTCCGGCAGATGAGCAGCAGAGGTTGTGCGCACTGAGATGTGGGGGACTGGATTGACCCGGGATCTTTGGCCAGGTTGTGGATAGCATGCACTCTCTTCTTCTGCATGTGTGACATCACACTTGTTGAGGAACACCTGAGCCACGTCCATGCGGAACTCGAGGAACGTCATGATAGCCTTTCTTGGGGTACCATGTTCCTGTTGATCTCGGCGATACAGCAGCCAGCTGTTGGCCAGAGCAAGATCCATAAAGTGCATAAGCATGCGAATTGTCCACTTCTTTGTTCGCACACTCATCCTGTAGTAGCTCATCATTCTGTCTGATAAGACCCTATCGGAGTGCACCTTTGTACCAGGATCCACTGTTTTTGTCAGGCGTTTGAGGACCAGGGCTCCCAAACCCGATCCTTCTGCATCTGGAACCTGTGCAGCCAGTGCCTTTGAACCTTGGTAAACCTCAAAGTCCAGAACGATCCCATCTTCTGATGCCAGGACAAAGTTCTTCATGCCAACTGAATTTGGCTTTAGCGGCATATGCTGGCGGAATGGACAGGCTCCAGTGAATGGTATCGTCTGCTCATCTATTGAGACGGATTCTGGTCGAGCCTGAGCGTGGCAGCCTTTGAGTATGCGATTCATGAAAGGCCTCACCTTCCAGAATGTGTCCGTTTTCCCGTCTTCAGGAACGTCGTCATCAATTACTACCTTCAGATGGCTCCTCAGCTTGAAGAATCGGTCGCGTCTCATTGAGTCACTAATGGCAGGGATTCTCAGGCTATTGCACCAGAACATGCGGGTTTGTGGATATGGGACGCAGGACATCAAGATGGATGCTCCAAAAAAGCGGTACATCTCTTCAACCGATGTGTTGAGAGATCTCCCACTTTTGGCTAAGGACATAGAATTTGTACAGTCGGCAAGGACTTTCATCAGTTCTATGTCAATGTACTGCTCCATGTACTGCACCGGCCATAAATCTGCTCTCTCGTCTTGTTGTTCATCAGCTCCCTGAAATGGGACTAAGATACGGTTGAATGGAGCAAACTTCCAGTACTCTCCATTTCCCTTTCTTGGTCCTGCCCTGCGTCCTTGCAGATCCTGGTCAGGTTCTAATAATAAAAATATGATACATTTTATTTGCAATATACTCAGCATTTTGAACCAAATAAAGTGCTACAGAGTAAAAACATGGGTATTAGGTTATGTCTCACCATCATTCTCAAGATGCGGTTGTTTATGTTGTGGCTCACTCGTATCACTGTCAGTATCTTCACTTATGTGAGCAGCATCAGGTTGATAATCTGAATCTGATTCAGAATCATCAGGTTGCTCTCCAGTTTCTTCACATGGAACGATTTCAGCCACAGCAGGATCATTGTCTTCACCATCTGACAAATCCTCAATCTCAGAGCCGTCTGCGATTGCCTTCAGCAATTGTTCAGCTCTCGAAAGGGAGATTCTCCCTGTAATGATAAAAATGCACAATCTATGACATACACTGCAAAAATGTAAAATCACCCCCCAAAAAGTAACTTGTTTTTAGAAAATTTCCATTTGTTTAAAGCAAATTTTCACTAGAAATAAGTAGAATAATCTGCCAGTGGAGCAAGTTTTTATTTCCTTGTAATAGGAAATAAACAATTCTAAGTGTAATGAGACTTATTTTGACAAGAAATTGGAGAAGAAATAAAGACAAATGTTCTTGGAAAGAATTTACGTTTTTGCAGTGAAGATAGACCCGATGTCCTCAAACGAGTACTTCATGTTTACAGACGTTGTAGCTTGCTAACATTACTCAAATGTATCAAAAAAGCATGCCATGTGAAGCTATAGATGTTATTGTGCATAAATATATTCGTTTCAATCATAAAATTAGGTTAGGATTTTTACCTTGTCCATATTTCTGTCGGGAGCTGCCATAGAAGACTTTCGTTGGGATCTCTGCCATCTTGTGTTTTCCCAAATGAGTGTAATTTCATTATGAGACCAATAGAGGTTGCAGGCAGGGTCCCCGGATGAGGACAATGGGTCAATGTTCGTACAAATGAAGTATCATGGCGCAGAACAGCAGAAATGTCCTCATATGAGGACGCGGGGTCTCAGGAGGTTTTAACATTATATTTTGAATATTTAGTTTAAAGCATCATATCAGACACTCAAGAGTTAAATTTCAGTGACTACACTTCCCATTTGGACAAGTGACAAAATCGATAAATGGCATATCGGCCTGTGCTTCAGGTTGCCATGGTAACAATAAATTTAATGGTAGACATAACTGGAGCTTTGATTAGGCATTTTTAGATTGGATCCCGCTAATATCGCTGCATGATGAAATCGTGTTTAAAGCGCATTGATAACACAAGAATAGGCAAAGGCGTGTTATTTGTCACCTCGTGCCTGAAGGCGAGTTGAAGAGAGGGACGGTGAGTCGGGAGGCGTTAGCTGCGAAACATGTGCGTAGAATGACGTATAGTCCCTACATCAGTAAGATTTTTACGCCGTCAGACAAGTGTAGTTTTCAGAACGAGGATGGATGAACATCGGGATGTGTGTTTTTTTTGGCCGAGTTTGGCTTCTTTGCAAAGCCCCAGTTTGTCTTTTTTGTGGCAACTTGTTCAAATAAGGTGGACCCTCCTTTGTGATTCTGGACATACACCGGTTTAAAACGGGTTACTGGCATAAATGCAAAAAAGCAATGTTAATTTGCACAAAAAGCAACTGAGGCACATTTTGGTGAACAAAGAAAACTTACTTCTTTTGGATCTCCTACTGCTGTTTCTTTTGAGGTTGAAGTCATTGTTAGCCACCTAAAATAGTGAAATTGTTATTATTATTTAATTTCTTAACAGCAAAGAGAGCATGGACAACAGATGTGCAAGTACTATTCTTCAACATACATATGACTAGTGCACAAATTACACAGAGCCACACACTCCTGATGATCTCCAGAACCTCTGTAACTCTAAACTGCATTCCTTTTGAAGAACTCCCCTAATCCCCGATCATAAATCTATTGCAGAGGAAATAATGAAAAGTGCATTACCCCTGCACTAAAGTTCATGTCCAGAAACTCTACAGATTTTGGTTTCATTTGTCTGAAACATTAATAAGAATTTCATGTTTTCATCATCATCTGTAAATCTCCTGTTTTTTTGTATTTCAAAATGACAAAATTATCCTTTTTGGTTTCCAATATATTCGTAATGGGTTTTAAAAATACTTTAAATTCAATGTTGGAACTACAACTATTTCCCTTGAATAGTGTGTCTTGGGAGTGATTGGCTGTAGTTTTCCATTTTCCTTTTAACGTGAGGTACACCAGTATGGTACTTTAAAAGAAAATTCACACAATGACTGTGACTGCAGCCATTGGGATAGAAGAATTTAAGCAATACTTTGTACAGGTCTACCTTTCCAGGCTATAAAGTATTCAGTCTACAAGTATTCCGATTTTTTCAACCTGACTTAAACACAACAAAGAAGTAGTAGCAGAAAATACCAAGCAAATGAATCATAGTTGTTCCACTCCAGGTCAATCCAATAGATATATTTCTGGGGTGGTGCATGTAAGGCTACAGAGGTTATGAGATAGGATTCCCCCTAGATATGTCATCAGTTCTACAAAGATGTATAAACTAAGCTTTGCGTGCAGTCAGACAATGTGCTGTGTAATATTTCACTATGTTAGCAGAGAGCACTACCGTAACTGGTTTTGAACATCAGTTTTGTCGACTGGAAATGGGTTCCACCAAAGTATATTAAGTTTAAGTTGTCACCAGTAGTCTTAAGTCTGTCTTCACAGAAAGTCCGAGTAAGTCTAGCAAGAGCATTAGTTTTCTTTAGCTTATGTTTTGCTTCATGTGTGTATGTGTGTAAAAATAGTATCTCAGTAAACCTGTATTAATAAGCATATACAACCATCCTATCACATTTACCAAAACTAATAATTAAGATATCGTATCAAAATTACTCAAATCCATTTTATTTGCCGATGACACCAACTTTTTTGCATCAGATGAGAATCTACAGTAGCTTTTGGAAATGGTCACATCTGAATTCATTAAAATGCAATATTGGTTTGACAAAAATAAATTATCTTTAAATATAAGCAAGACAAAATTCATGATTTTTGGAATAGGAATATTGATAACAGGGCTTCTGGAATGTGTGTTTGCGTGTGCATGTGTGTGTGTATGTATGTATATATATATATATATATATATAATTTATAATTGCTCTGGTATATCATTTATTTAGAATGCTCACGTATAATATTGTAATTAAGTGCTGTAATATTTTTATAATGTAATAATATGTATATTTTTTTGATAAAGTAAAGCTTGCTGTTATATATATATATATATATATATATATATATATATATATATATTTTTTTTTTTTTTTTTTTTTTTTTTTTTTTTTTTTTTTTTCATTTTGTATGCGAGGAAAATTGAAATAGAAACAAGGGGTAGGACCTCATAAGTTTTTACTTCCTCCTACTCCTTTTCGGGCATGCTCAAAATAAAGATTTTTCTTTTCTAATAGTCTTTGTGTCTCAACTCCACCATTATACAGCTCTAAAGCAGTTACAGGGTATTCAAGAATGTTTCAGTTAATCCAACTAATCTGAATGTATTAATGTCATAATTATGAAGCAGCAGTCTGACAGGGGCACATGTTTTGAATTACCTAACCTGCGAGTGCGATGTACCCTTCTAGGTGACATGGGGAGCAGAGTTCTTGTGCTTTGGAGCAACAATCAAACTAAACCCATGTTGTGGCAAATATAACACTGGTGACAAACTTGGCACAGTCATTACCTTATTACAACATCACTAGTAAGAAGCCTGTCAATACAGGCATGCACCAGCAGAGATTCCCCTTCAACTACACACCTTGTGCTCAACAGGAATGTGACAGATAGGAATGGAAAACTGACGTAGTCTTACACTGGGACACACAGCATCCTCCTGTTTGATCACCACCTCAGTCCCCAGTGGAGCACACCAGTCATCTGGTACTGCAGAAAGCCACAGATACAAACACTAGTAACCTCCACATATTAAACATTCAAATGTTCTAACTTGATTTACATGACAACACTGCCAAATTCTGTATTTGCACATTGAATACCAAATGACAATATAAATTCTGCATTTTATTTTAAAATGTGTCTTAATAAAGTGTCTTAATAGTATCATTGTTAATTTAGACCTGAATGTGCTCTGAGGTCTGATTTTTTTCCTATTTCATATAGTGGCGGCTTTCTTATTAGTAACAAATAAATATATGATAAATGTGATAACAGCATATTATTTGAGATGTAATAAACAACAAACATCAATGTACCTTCAAAATCAATCTCTGGAACTTCAGAAGTCTGTGTACGAACATCAACAACGGCCACGGTCTCATTCTGAGGTTCGTTTCTCTCTGTTTTCCTGCGATCTTCAGACCCGTGGCCTATCAGCTCTTTGAGTTGCAGCTCTGCCCTCTGTAGTTTGATTTTAAGTTGAGCAGCTTCTTCTCCTTTCTGTGCTAGCTCCATTTGATAGCCATATAGGACATTTTCAAAAATCTTAATTGCTTCAAACACAGCTGTCCTGAAGACAGAGTCCATTGCAGTGGTCATCTGCACCTGGAACTGCCTCATCAGTTGGTCAGACATGATCAAAGATGACAAGTAGATGTTTTCAGATGTCAGGGATGAAGAATAGATACTGTGACGGTCCCTTCACCCTAAACAGGGACATAAAATATCAGTTTTTGAAACAGTTTTTTTAAACCCAGTCATTTACTTTCCCATATGAAACATTTTTCACATTCAAGAAGAGACTGTACAGCTGCATTTAAACCATGCACATATAGATGGATTACATTCTAGCATTGCGAGTAAAGTTGACACTTTAGTTACATAAGAATCAGAATCCTCACCAGCTTTGTGCAAACAAAGAGGA